>NC_142807.1:57369038-57392098 GCF_049724085.1 Artemia sp. Qi Xiang Cuo
TACACAAATAAGTAAACTGTATTTTAGCTATGCCTCACCGGATGAACTGCCCCCCCCCAAAGCCGCCAGGGCAAGGGGTCTATTATCTAATAGTGACCATTTTTTATTTACAGGATCTATCGTGATGAAGAGGGGACTATTTTATTCTGAATATATTCGAAATGGTTATGTGTATTAAGGTGAAAATTCGGGTGATGTTGAGGGGCATGCTGAACTAAATTTAAATATACTGCGTACATAATTTTTTTCAAAAAGAAGTATTTGCAATATTTTAGAAAGGTCGAGGGTATCGTGTTTAACTTTCAGGGCATCTTGAAGGGGATGTTCAAAAATGGTCGGAAGACAACCAGTACCCTCCCATGCCCTTTTTAGCTGCAATTTCCCCAAATAAATCCAATCAAAATTTTGGAACAGCCATCTTGTTCAAAATTATCAAAAAGTCAAATAAGTATGCTTCTATGGTTGATAATTCCCTGCAGGCCCTGGGGCAAGTATTGTACGTCATATAAATTGCTCATTGATTATATATAACGCTCGTTATTGGGAAAAGGGAGCATGTTTGATCATGAGTCTCCAAACGGACTAAGGGCTTTAAAGTAAAACCTTTAAAAATGTCATGGAGGATGTCAATGATATCCTGTGTTTGATCAAAATCAAACACACTGTACGCAGGAGAAAGGGTACAATAGTAGTTTCGAAGGAACGAATAAAGGTATTAATTTTGAACTTTAAAAATCGTGTTGAGAGGAAAGTTTAAAAAGGAACGGAGGTGAAGCAGCTCATCTCCTCTTGCTTGTTTAGGGGTTCCTCTGTATGCTGAGGAAATCTTAAAAAGTAATTTTATTTAAAATCCTGATCCTGGGTGTGTTCCAAAAGACTAAGGGTATTGAAGTGAAATTTTGGGGAATGTTGAAAGGGGTGTTGATCTAAATCGAAAGACACTATCTGCATCCAAGTTATCCAAAGGGTATATCTGTAATATTTTAGGAACGAATAAGGGTATTAACTTAAAACTTTCAGAGCCACTACTGCTGTGGCTGCAAATGTTATTGTTTGTGACTGCGACAGTGACTATATCTGAGTGCGACAAATTGTGACTCTTGACTGCTTCGAAAACTTTCGACTGTGACTGCAACTGCTTGCAACTGGTACTATATTGACTCGTAACTACTTTCAGAAAGTATTAGGAGATGTTGAAAAAAATTAAAGCAGACTATGTGCATGCTGATTGTCAAAGGGGCGCATCAGCGATGTCTCAAGAACAACTGAGCGCATTAAGTCGAAGCTTCCAAGGCATGTTGAACCGTGCTTAAACTTTCCGGGAATGCTAAGGGTAATGATAAACTAAATATATATATATATATATGTATATATATATATATATATATATATATATATATATATATATATATATATATATATATATATATATATATATATACATATATAAAACACTATTATGTATCCTGATTATCTACCTGCTAAGAGCCAGAATATTCAATCGAATGATACTATGTGCATCTCGGTTGTCCGAAGGGTGTATCTGAAATGTCCCAGTAACGGCTAATGGTATTTAGTTGAAATTTTCAGGGAATGTCCGGGGGGGGGGTGTTGAAATGAATCAATAGCTACTAATTAGAACTATTAAATTATGAACTATCAGATATTTTAATTCTTACGCCAGAGTTATGAAAGATTGGATAAATATTCGTTATGTAACATAAACAAAACTTCGATGATCAAAAACTAACAGAAATAAATGAAAAAAAAAGCTTCCGAAAAAGAAGTTTTCAAATAAAAGTAAATAGCCGTATTAAACTTAAAACAAGCAGAAATAAATTCGTATAATAAAATTCATGCTCAAAACAACCATGAAATTCTACTGAAGAATAAATGAAACCCAAAACGGACAGAAATTAAAATAAATGATCTTAAAAACATAGAGATAGCACGTACTTGTAGAGACGAATCCAGCAAGAAAATCTCTAGTGTCAGTGGTGTCTGTCTCCGAAAGATTGATGATAAGCCGACTCAAAATCCAGTCCAGCAACCTCTCTCTAGGTCAGGTTTACGCTCCTGCTTCGTCAAGGTCGGATAAGGGCTCTGAAGATTTTTACTCTCAGCTCCAGAGTCTTGTTGAGACCATTCCAAAGAAATAGTTCGTCATAGTCCTTGGAGACTTCAATGCCATTTTGGGAAATGACAGCAGTGGAAACGAAGATATCTTGGGCAAATTTGGAATAGGGCAGATCAACATCAGAGGAGAGCGACTCATTGTATTTAGCCGAGACAACAACCTCTTTGTTACAAGCAAAAGAGGAAAGTCACTTGATGGTCCCCTGATGGAAGGACTGCCAGCATGATTGATTACAAACTGGTATCTAACCGGTGGAAATCTTCGTTCACAGACACAGTGACTCTCTCCGGTAGAGATTTCGAAAGTGATCACAGCTTCCTTATGTCATCAATTCGTCTAAGGTTAAAGGCCATCATCAAATCGAAGAGAACAATCCTAAGATTCCGTTTGGAAGCCCTGAAGGACCAGAAGACGAAATGAGAGTATAGAGAGCAGCTAAATGAAAGACTATTGAAGATCATACGAGAAACACCTGACCTATTTAGCTCAGCGGACATTTATCAGCTTCTGTTGCAAAGCAGCAGGGCTGTCTGTGAGACAGCCGAGCTCGTTCTCGGCCGTAAATATGCCAGAGACAAGCCATGGATTGCCCAGGAGATCGTTGACATGAGCAACGAGAAACGAACGCTCAGAAACAAACAAGATGAAGAAAGCAAGGATAGAATCAAGCAACTCAAACGCCATATCGAGAAGAAAATTCGCTGGGCACTTAAAAGCATGATAACCAAAAGTTTCAGCAGTGCGAAGATGACTTCAGAGGAGTAATTCACATCCTATGTTCAAACGTACCAAAGAGGAGGAAAATCATGAAGATAAGAAGTGCCTGGATCTCTTGGATAAAAATGGGCGGAAAATTACCATTGGTGCTAGAATCCATGATCATTGGAAAGAGCATGTCCTGGAAAAACTTGTTCTCAAATCCAGATCCTGAAGTCCTTCAGAAGTATCCAGCAGAAATAATTGAGGAACTACCTGTACCATCCTTGAGTTCAGAGGTAGAAACCGCTGCAAAATCCCTCAAATCCATTGACGTGTCTGGGATAGACGGTATACAAGCAGAATTTTTCAGAGTATAATCTGACGTCGTCATCGACCTATACCATTGAATAGTAACAGCTGTGAGTATTTTCTTGAGGATTCTAGCGGGTTGGCAAGTAAGTGATATGTGTCTATAGTTATCACAATTGCTTTTGGATCCTTTATTATGCAAGGGGACTAAGTAGGGTCTCGGTAACAAGGCCAGGGGCAACAAATAATGGGGATTTTTTTATTGGGTTACAAAATTTTCTCCATTTTTTTTTTTTTTTTTTTTTTTTGAAATTAATTATCTGGCAAAATGTTTGGGCGTTATTTTGGTTTGGTTTAATTTTTTTTAATTAAAAAAAAAAAAATAAAATTTTAAAAATATAATGTGAACAAGGCCAGGGGCACCAAATCATGGAGATTTTTGAAATGGGGTCACAAATTTTCTCCTTTTTTTTTTTTTTTTTTTTTTTTTTCTTTTTTTTTTTTTTGAAATTAAGATAAGTGAAAAATTATTTTGATGTCTGTTGGTTGTTGTAATTTTTTTTAAATGAAATAAAAAAAAAGTTAATTTTAAAAATCGAAGTGGGAGGCACTATCCGTAAACACTTTCCTTTATTATTGACTCATGTGACCAATTTAAATACCAGTTTATTAGAAAGTAAAAAACACTTGACGTAGAAAATAACTAATCGAATGATTTTGACTTTATTGTTATTGTGATAGACTACAGTTAAGAAATAAACCTTAGCTATAATTCAACTATTCTCAGTAAAAATTGTTTTATGAGGTCAACTCTGTGCGTCAGTGTTTAACTTTTTGGTGAATACGGGTTTAGTTTTTGTGCTGTAAAATAGAAAGGAACTATTGCCATATCTAATAAAATTCTCTTAGTTTTCTTCTCATTAATTTTAATGGATAAATGTCAGTGTTACTTTAGCGGCAAAATCGTCTACCTTTTTCGGTGTGATCCCCCTGAATTATGGTCTACCACTATTTGGAAAAAGGCTTTCAGAATAAAACTTGCACTGTCAGTTAAATTTTTCTATTAGCTATTCTCGTCAAAAGTACAAAACGTTTTTGAGTATGATCAGTTTAGTATTTGGCGTAAGCGAGAGATTTTAGGCTTTTAATCTCTTTTAGAAAAAAAAATCAGCAGTATTCTAGCTTTTTTCAAAGAATTCATATGTGCCAATGTATCTTTGTTTATCAAGTGTGATGGAGATTTTAATTGTCTAAAAAAAAAAAAGCACTCTCTAAATGGTAGTTTTACTTCACTGTTTTTATAACATTATATAAAACAATATAAAATAATGCTCGGTTAGTACAAAGAGCCGAGTGATTTAAATTAACTGTTGTAGGGGTAGGTCGGGTCTGTGAAGTTATTTTTGGTTAATAGCTCTTGGTGTCCCCCTGTCCCTGAGTCAAATGGGTTTTAGTTGTCAAAATATTGTTAATAACATATGTTTATTTAGTAATAATTTTTTTATGTAAATATATTAAAGCAAGAATCACTACTGAGTGTGTGTTATACAGTATACTCTTGTCATGTATATATTTGTATCTAGATATAGTATTATACAAAAAATATTATCAAAAAGGAAACCAGCGCGGTTATGGAAATATTTGGATCTATTTCTAAAGCGTCCCTGTTTGAAATATCTTAATATTGTTTATCACAGTCGATTTTTGCTTTCTATGAAGCTTACAAAAGTAACATAAATTCAGAAATTTTTGAAATATGGTATAAAATTAATGTAAAAAGCCATATTAAAAAAAATTAAATAACTTATTCAAATTATTATTATTAAGTGCTATTAAGAGTAATGATTTTTAAGATAATTTTAATAGTATATGCAGAGACCTTGTATTTTATTCCTCTACGGAGTTGAACCTAGTCAAGTTGGTCTAACCTTGTTTGAGTAATTAAAGTTCTTTACTTTGGCGACCTTTCTCATTGTATAACCTCCTTTAACCCTTATTTTTGCTACTAATAAGATCACGAAGAACAATGGACCAGAAATTAACCATTGTTTCATTTTATTTCATGTCATGAGTCATAAATTCAAGTTCGTCATCACTAATGTATGTATTAGTGTTTGATTTTCAGTAAGATGATCTCGTCTTTTTTGAAGAAATAAAACATTCAAGCAAGTTAATCTTGGTGTAGTTAAAATGTAGGCGCTGTTAGTTTAAGTCTACAATGTAGGCTACGCAGGGTTGCCACGAGATATAGTGGTGACTGTAAAAAGTCTCTTCTGTTTTGAGAAAACTATATCACTTCTGAAAAAAAAATTGTGTAAATGCTTGCACATAGAAGAATAAAAAAATAATAAAAATACAGGACTTGATAGCTTCCTCCCCCTCAACCACAGGCACACTGGCGGGAACTGTTCTGACCCCTCTCTAAAGGGGTCTAGACTGTGTTCAACCCTGGTTAGTAGACATTTGGCAAATAGCTAAATTCGATGGGATGCCAAAATATTCGATAATAAGACAGAGATGTACAAACCTCCACTCGTGGCCCCTTTTAATAATTTTAAAAATATCTGAGATATACAACTCGCGACATCGAGACCGATATGGGAATAGGTCACGTTATAAGTTTGGCAGGGGTCAAAATTGGACCTGATAATTGGTTCAGTGTTGTTTGATATTTTGTTAAGGATAGGAAACCCTGGTGTATATAAGTTCCAACTATAGCCAATGGTACATTGTGTTGTAAAGTACAGGCCATTAGATTGTGTTATTAACCCCAGGATGGATCCGTGACCACGATGATGACTAGTTTTCTTACAATAGAATTTGATTTTTTGATTTAAATAGCCTGCTTTGTGACTGCATTATAAATGACCGTTTGATTTGGACAAATTATTTATCTTAGACGAAACAGAAGATTGTGTTTTTTAAAGTGTACAACTTTCTTTAATGTACCATCCTTATTTAAGAGATTAAGTCTATACTCTAAGATTTTAATAATTTCTGAGAGAGGTGGTTTACAATCAGTGGTGGCCCTTGGATTTGCTGCTGGAGGGGCTCTATAAGCAGTAGACTTGTAAAAGTGGCTTTAGTTCTATTGACTTTAAGAAATACCTCTACAGACGTAATATATACATATATATATATATATATATATATATATATATATATATATATATATATATATATATATATATATATATATATATATATATATATATATATATATATATATATATATATATATATATATATATATATATATATATATATATATATATATATATATATATATATATATATATATATATATATATATATATATATATATATATATATATATATATATATATATATATATCTATATATATATTTATATATATTTATATATATATATATATATATATATATATATATATATATATATATATATATATATATATTGATAATAATAATATTGGCTAATAAGCTAATGCATAAATGGCCGTCAATAGTACTCATCGTAATAATAGTCGTGGTAGGAGCGGCCACAATGATTTTAGACTTATATATTGCAAAATGTGCCTCAGATTTGTAGGCAATAGCCCCTGAAGTCATTACATACCAATTTTGGAAAAAATGAAACATTTCTTGTGAAATATTTACTTAGAGTACTTCCGTTATGGACAAACGTTGCGCAAAATTAGCCTCGGACTTCAGCTGATCCTCGCTCCAATGCCGAAGTTGGCGAGGACATCTCTCCAGCGTGGTATGGAGCTCCCACGCAACAGCCAAATGAGATTCCACTTGATGAGCCTCCTGTCATAGTAAATGTCGTCTCTCCAAGAAGAAGATAAGAGAAAAGTCTTGCTTAATTGAAAATCAGTTGAAACTATTCTATATTACCCAAAAGTTTATTTTATCGAAACCAGGAAGGGTACCCCAACTTAGAGCAGGAATTCACTCTAAAATTAACACAGACGACTCTCAACTTGTATTGCTATAAACATTGTCAGTTCTTTCGCGGAAATCCGGTGAACCAGCTCCGTTCATAGAGTGTTAAAGATTTAGAAATAGTGCTTTTGTTCAGATTTTGATAGTATCAAAAAGTCACAAAATATTAACCCATTTGTTGCGTAACTTATATATAAAGTAGTGACTAATAAGTTCCACTGTTGAAAAAATTGAAGATAGGGGCAAAAAGGAGGAAAAGAAGGGATAATGTTGCAAGTGTTCATAACTAGCCTATTATCCTGTGCAGTAACTAATAATCGATTATGAAGAGGAACTCAGGGGCTTTTTAGACAAACTTAATACGTATGATAGAAATTTAGAGTTTACTCTAGAAATTGAAAATGTAAATAAAATACCGTTTCTAGATGTGTTAATTGTGAATAGCAGTGAAAAATACAGCTTTTACTCTTTACAGAAATACCAGAAAAAACAATAGAGCTCTTCATGTTAAATCTAATCACCCCTGAAAGTTAAAACATGTTTTTTTAATTCTCATTTATCGCGTCGTAAACATTGTATCTGAGTCTTTTGTGAATAAAAGAAAGAATTTTATGACTGATCTACTTTTTATACATTTTTAATTGATTTTACTAATAATAAAATACTTAATTGTTATAAAAAGACTAAATTATAATTAAAAATAATATGTAACGATACTCTCAGCATAAACTTTTAAATATAATCTTCCGTCATACCATTCAATAACCTAATATGAATTAAAAAAAAAAACAATTTAAAAATAAAATACTTTTTAGTCTGTATTTACTATTATTTTAAGATAATTAATAAAGACAATAGTATAGATATATAACCCCGTGTTATCTCCAATGTGGGTGTTATAAAATAAATTTTGAGGTTTTGCATTAAGCTGTGGTTATAACACATTATTTTTTATGAAAAAGATTGTAATATTATAAAAATGATCTTACAAATTCATTAAACTCAAATAGTGTTCATTTTTTTGTGATTCTGTTCTAATCATACATATTTTTTAAAAAACCAGGCATGAAATACTTTTTTGGAAACACCTCTCTACTGAGCAATTATATGTGAAGTAACCAAATTGTATGTGATTAAATTTAAATTAATCTTAATAACAATAAGAATATTTATATAAATCGTCTTTTGTGAGAGTACTCACTTTATTATATATACACAAATATAATTAAAATCGACTTAACAAATCATATTGAAAAACCAAAAGTCAATAACTATGAAAAAGTTACCAAAAAAAAAAAAAACTATCAGGTTATATGCTGAAAAGGCACGATTATCATTAGAAATATGCTCATAGTTTATGACTGAATGCAGTGACTCGTGTCGTATGGTTTCATCTTCAGTTCTTGTTGAACTTTTTTGTACTTACGATTCTGGTATTGTTTTATCATAAATATTATTTATGTTTAATAACTTCTTATTATTATACACTGTCTTTTTTTAATTACTTTTTTTTTTAATCTTTGTTTTTAATTTGCTGTGTCAACAGTTGTTCTTTTTTCATTCGTGAATTCTAAAAACAATCAGTCGCAAAACCATCAACGTATATCAAGTCTTATGAAATGTATTGAAAAAACATAAAGAGGTAGTTTAATCATAAGATCTAAAATCTATTTTAGAAAAGATGTATAAATAATCAATAAATATAAATTACTATGAAATTAATGTAAAAAAAATTGAAGAAAAAGTTGACTAATAAATTTACTAATATGTTTAAGAAAAGTTGTATGTTAAATGGTGTCTTGACAATCAGATCTCAGTCGAGCTATCTACGTGACTCCCGGAGGGATGTTGTTCAAAGTGTGCTTCTTCCTTACCACAGAGACCGATCTGTCGTAAGGTTATTGATGAAGTCTTATAAAAAGTATGGAAAAAAACTTCAAATAGAAGTTGAAGCAGAAGCTCATTTAGCTCTTGGAGAAAAGGTGTCTAAAGAATCAAAATTTATGCAGTGTTATAAAAAGAATGGAGAGAAACTTAAAAAAATAGTTGAATCAGAAGTTGAAAAAGTTGTTGAAAAACAGTTGTCCTGTAAAGTTTGTCTTGACAAACAGGTTGAATTCGTGTTTTCTCCATGCCGCCATGCGGCCTGTTGTTCCAGGTGTGCTTCTTCCTTACTAACATGCGTGGTCTGTCGTGAGGTTATTAATGACAAGGCGAGAATATTTTTTCCTTGAGGTATTCATCGCTTGGTCCACATTTGTCATAATTACAGTTTGTTATCGTAAATTTTCAGTGTTAGCTTTACTTCTCCTGTATGTTTTATAGAATTTGCAAAAAGGTTCTTTTGATTTAGATGTAATTGATGCAATATAAAAATTAGTGGTTTGATTTAAGTAACTGAATCTCTAAAAATTAATTGACCAGGACAATTAAATCTATAAGTGTGGTATTTTTAATCTCTTTTTTTCTAATTATTGGATTAAACTTGGTATTCTTTTATTATAACCCTCTGCATTTATATGACGAACTTTAAAATGGTTATAAATCAATTTATTTGTAACTTTAAAAAAAAATTAGTAAAACACGTACAGATATGTTGATCAAATATATATAGACAGTAATCATGATCATAAAAAAACTACAAGCCGATACGAGCTCATTTTTATACGTAAACTTCTTTTGTCTTGTTATTTATTTTTTATAGAAGTATCCTTAATGGTGTTCCTGTTTTTTGTTTTCACTGTCTGAATAACTTTACATATATAAAAGTTAAAACTTATTTTTTTTTAAATCTTAACTTAAATATGATATCATGGAAATATATTTGCAATGTAGTTATTAAAAATAATTAAAAAATCTTAAAATTTTAAGATAAGAAAAGTCTATTAAATTTTTTCATTATTATCAGTAAATTTTTTTTCATATAAATTAGTTTAATTTTTTCGTTTTTCTAAATAAAACTCACAAGGATTAGAAAAAACACAGTAGTTCTGAACTTTCTTTGAAAGTTCAGAACTAATTCTAAAGAATTAGTTCTGAGAATATTTCTTCTTCTGAAACTATAATTTTAATCGAAAAAAGCAGAAAATTAGCTGTCAAATAATCAATCAAATCATTTGTTTGTTTTATTTCCACTTGAGGAAGCAGAAATTGGCATGGTTATAATATCAATGGCTGATAAGACACACTCCTAATGAATTAAGCCTTCAAAACAACCTAAGGCACCCGAATAAATACGAGCAACGACTAGTGCAAATATGCAACGACTAGTGCAGATTGATTGGCAAATAATCAATCAAATCATTTGTTTGTTTTATTTCCACTTGAGGAAGCAGAAATTGGCATGGTTATAATATCAATGGCTGATAAGACACATTCCTAATGAATTAAGCCTTCAACACAACCTAAGGCACCCGAATAAATACGAGCAACGACTAATGCAAATTATTCATTGCATTTAAGAAGTTCTTGAGACTAAAAAGTGTTAAGGTCACAAAATAAGACTCATGAAACACCAGAATGCAACAAACAAAAAGAAGACCAGCAAAATTTAAACGAAATAGCCCATGAATGCCAAAAAAAATTTTTTACCCAAATTTAACTATAAATCAGTGGGAAATAAGAATAAATTAAATGGCCTGAAAACCATGAAACAAATGCTTACTACTGATGATTTCCATCAAGAGTAAGTAATCAGGGAATTTAGATTATATGGGACACGTTAGTTGTATTTTCTATTTAAAGGACGAACAAGATCAACTTCACACCGTCTGCATCCTCGAAAAACTTATCAAGCAACATTTGAATAGTGTTGAGTTCAAAACACAACAAATGCAGCAAAGCATTGATGATAAGCCAAATTAAATTTCAAAATTTTCGGAATTTCTGGGCATCTAGGTCAATTTCATTAACGTTATCATAGCATAGTCGTAATTCATCAACTGGTTTAAGAACTAGTCGCATTTTTGATGTGAACATATTAATGATAACTCACCGCACCCTCCATAAAAAAAATCAAAAAAATTAGATTGAGACATCATTTTACACAAGGATTTAACTAAAGGCGTCAATTTGAACAGAAAAAAACATCTTTTTGTGAAACCATTTGATCGGGTTAAATGGACAAAGGGGTAGTCCCTATGTAATTGTCCCATTCTAATTGTTCTGGTCAATTAATTTTTACGAGATTCAGTTACTTAGATCAAACCACTAATTTTTATAATGCATCAATTACATCTAAATTAAAAGAACCTTTTTACAAATTCTATAAAACATACAGAAGACGTAAAGCTAACACTGAAAATTTACGAAAACATAGATACTCAACTGTAATTATGACAAATGTGGACCAAGCGATGAATACCTCAAGGACAAAATATTCTCGCCTTGTCATTAATAACCTCACGACAGACCGCGCACGTTAGTAAGGAAGATGCACACCTGGAACAACATGCCGACGAAGAAATAAGACAGCTGTTTTGACTTTGTTGGTTGGTACATCCACGACTCACCTCCGGTTTTGAGTACAAAGTTTAATACTGTTATCGGTCATGTATCATAAATAACTTTGTATGGTGGCGATTTTATCATTTAAAGTAGGTACAATAATTTCATACTCGAATGTTTACGTTGAGGCTGAACTTGTTATTACATTGCTATACTGTATTCTAAGTACACTGTCAAAAAATAAAATTGTAGTATCTCTATTTCTTTTTTTCGTCACACACACTTGCTTCATAACTGTTAATTTTTTTTTCCAATTTTTGAAAATAAAAAGGAACTTAAATCTCTTTTATTACAAAACAAAAAAAAAATAATAAATAAATCCTTTTACACAACTTATTAATAAAGTTCGAAAAGGATAGACACAATAAATTTGTTTATTAAAAGGTAACCACAAATATTGTTTTATTTACAGTAATAGCTTTTAATTTTAAATCATGTTGGAAAGATAATTCTTGACAAGAATTATATTAAAAACTTTCTGAAAATTTGATAATCAATTTTTTACACTAGATAGGATGAAAAATGGACTTGTAAATTCACCCTAATTAATTTGAACCTAGAAACACACGTTGAGTTTTCCCAGTTGAAGTCTCTTTTGGGTACTCTTTTGTGAAGGCTAGACTCGAGCCGAACCGCAAAAAGGAAAGACAAAAAATCTGTCGAAAACTAGATTTCTTCGTCTCTCTTGTTGAATTACATATCAAATTTTGGGAAGGGCTAGAGCTGAGCCCAACCGCAAAAATACTCCAGAATTTTACAAAACTTCTAATAAAAGTTATAGAACTTCCTTTAATGACCATGATGGAAACCGTTCAACCAAACAGCAAGGGAATTTATATCTTAAACCAGTTGGTGAATTACGACTATGCTATGATAACGTTAATGAAATTGACCTAGATGCCCAGAAATTCCGAAAATTTTGAAATTTAATTTGGCTTATCATCAATGCTTTGCTGCATTTGTTGTGTTTTGAACTCAACACTATTCAAATGTTGCTTGATAAGTTTTTCGAGGATGCAGACGGTGTGAAGTTGATCTTGTTCGTCCTTTAAATAGAAAATACAACTAACGTGTCCCATATAATCTAAATTCCCTGATTACTTACTCTTGATGGAAATCATCAGTAGTAAGCATTTGTTTCATGGTTTTCAGGCCATTTAATTTATTCTTATTTCCCACTGATTTATAGTTAAATTTGGGTAAAAAAAATTTTTTGGCATTCATGGGCTATTTCGTTTAAATTTTGCTGGTCTTCTTTTTGTTTGTTGCATTCTGGTGTTTCATGAGTCTTATTTTGTGACCTTAACACTTTTTAGTCTCAAGAACTTCTTAAATGCAATGAATAATTTGCATTAGTCGTTGCTCGTATTTATTCGGGTGCCTTAGGTTGTGTTGAAGGCTTAATTCATTAGGAATGTGTCTTATCAGCCATTGATATTATAACCATGCCAATTTCTGCTTCCTCAAGTGGAAATAAAACAAACAAATGATTTGATTGATTATTTGCCAATCAATCTGAACTAGTCGTTGCATATTTGCACTAGTCGTTGCTCGTATTTATTCGGGTGCCTTAGGTTGTTTTGAAGGCTTAATTCATTAGGAGTGTGTCTTATCAGCCATTGATATTATAACCATGCCAATTTCTGCTTCCTCAAGTGGAAATAAAACAAACAAATGATTTGATTGATTATTTGACAGCTAATTTTCTGCTTTTTTCGATTAAAATTATAGTTTCAGAAGAAGAAATATTCTCAGAACTAATTCTTTAGAATTAGTTCTGAACTTTCAAAGAAAGTTCAGAACTACTGTGTTTTTTCTAATCCTTGTGAGTTTTATTTAGAAAAACGAAAAAATTGAACTAATTTATATGGAAAAATTCTCTTTCTATGGTAAAAGTAGATAAAAGGGAGTTTTCGTTTACTTAGAAATTTGTTGTGCCAGGTCGATGAAACTTTCATGAACGGTTTTATGGACCAAATTAGGGCTTAGAAAGATGTTTTTGAGCTCGTGCCTCCAGCCCTTCCCTACTCGTCTAGCTGCAAAATTTTTAATGAATACGGAAATCGGAGGTATCTGTGACAGAATCCCGTCCCCAGAATTTCAAAACTACTCAGCCCTCAGTCTTTTTTTCTTAAGCTGAGACATAATTTAACTCAATCTTGTAGGAGCTTTAAAAACAACCTCCAAGATTAAGGGAAACAGCCTTAATTTATGCTGTTCATTTCTTGAAAGTTTCAACTACCATTACAAGTTTCTCAAACAGGAAAAAATCCGTCTTCTCTACTCTTTCCTTTTATGTACTTACAGAGCTTACCATTCCTTGTAGAAAACAATAACAAGCAAGGTACAAGTGGCTCTCTATATGTTTGTTCAAAAGAAACCATTTGCTTTTTTGTATGTTTTTAGTTGCTATCGACGTTTTTTTGTCTTTATCTCTGTGATTTAGGCCTCCTATTGGAGAGGATTCGCTGAAGAATCTCTAACTGTCATAAAGGATTTACTTTTCAGTATTATATTCATGAAATGACTTAAACCGGGGGAAGTTTCCAGAGGGGGAGTTTATGAAAACCCCGATCAGGTATGATTTCAATGGGCATATATAGGTATAGTTGTACTGAAGCACGGGGGGTCGTTGATCATAAGCATAGTCATATTTGAGTGGGATATAATATATGGAATTTTTGGAAAGATATATACCTAAATCATTCTTTAACAACTATGAAATAGTCAAATGAGATAAAAATAATAAAGGTATGTTTCATACAATAAGAGAGGGGTTTTATAAGTCCTCCTCCCCCTGGCTGTGCCTATCTTGATATTAGCGCGTCTTTTATACGTATGCTCGTTTTATATGTATTGCTGAGCAATAAATCCATTGTAACTAATGTTGACAAGTTTCTTTTTCTTTAGGGTATGATATATTCTTAATTAGGGTAATATAAATCAATGGTTGTTTTATATTTTACCATCAAAATAGGACAGTTTGCAAACGCATGCTAAACTTCAAAGCAAAATAAAAATAGTCTAAACTTGTTCACAAACCTATAAATTGGATTTCAATGTGCATTTTAATATCGATTTGGAGCATACATGCTGTAATTTGTCGCTTCCCTGCATTTCCTTTAAAGCTGACATTGTGCATAGGAAGCTGCACTTTTGTGAACATACGACTTCTGGATTTGGAGCTGTCAATATGCCGTGCCAAATTTTAGTTTTTATTATGACCCAACAGTCATAGGATTTTGCAGGGGGTAGGGCTTGGTAACCCCCTCCCTCCCTCACGCGTTTAAAAATTTCTTCGGACGTGTAGGTGAAGTATTCAAGGTCTTCTTGGTCTTAAGTAATAGTCTAAATCGTTCTGTTTATTGTGTGGTAGCCAAAGTGTATCGACTGAGTGTTTAAATAGATCAATTGTATTTAAAATACACACAGATATAAAATTTTAAAAGTAATTAAAACGATTAGTTAAGTATTTTTTATTTGTTTTTTTTTTTACATTTTTTCAATACGTAATTAAATAAAATTGAAAATATCATATATTAAAATAAAATATTTATATTATTTTAAAATAATACAGTCTATTTAAAAATTACTATTTTCATGTTATTTTTTTGCTGCTTTCTATACTTTTATGGGGAAAACATCGATTAAACTTACTCACTTAAATGGAACTGTATATAAGTTTTTGTTGTGGTAATATTAGCGACTCTTAATTTGGTATCACTATCTGTTCCAAATATCTGAAGACGCCCTTCCTTCAAGTCTACCGCATCAGTAATCGTCTCACGTACTCTCAGCTATCCAGGCTAAGTATCTCCCAACACGAGTATAGACTCCTGGAAAATCAGCTCGGCCATGACTTTGCCCCATGATGCAAGTCCTGAAAATTTATTTGTTTTAGTTTTCAAGGTCCTGCAATTAGCATATAAAAGCAGAGGGGACACACTCCCCTATTAGATATGTTTTAATCATCTTTTATTAGCATGTAAATATTGTATCTGAAGGGTTGGGTATATATATCCTTTTTGAGCTACAAGCAGCCGCATTTTCTCAATCTGGGTCAATAGTACATTAGCTGTATGACTAGGAACTGTTAAATATTGTCGTTTTATCCTTGTGAAAATTCATAGTGCACTACGGTCGTGACACGTGTGGCGTGACAACTAGAACCCATTCTAGACCTGTACTTACTTCTCGTATAGTAAGTTACACTTTTGTGAACGTTTAAAATAGAAAAAAAAGCTTGATGAGATTTTTAAATAAATATTTTATTTACTTTGTATAATAAAAGTATCATAGGCCTGGGTTTGAATTAAATAGGGACAAACTAACCCCTGTAGTTGTTACCCGTAGCTTTGCTGGCCTCAGGTGGCTTGGTACTGGGGTTGGTTGTTATCAATACTAGTAAATGCTAATTAACAGTCAATTCCAGTAAATTTGTTCTAAAAAAAAAAGAAAAAACTGAAATAAAACTAGATCTGTTTGAAAAAAAAAATCCGTGAAATATTTTAAGCATGGGTTTTTAAACATCTGATGTAGATACAAGTATTTATAACTTTTTTTTCTTCATTTTTCTAACGGGTTGTGTTTTGATCGCAGTTATGTTTACAGAATTTAATTCATGAGATTGTAAATATTTGTATATGTATAGGTAAACTTAATGAAAGCTAGCGTGACGAGAGACTTTCTGGCAATCATACCATACAGTACAGGAGCTATAAATATGTCAATTTAAGATTTTGATTAATAATTAAAATCAAGAGGTTATGACAAAATGAAAGTGATAAAGGGATAATAACATTAAGTTTGAACCTAAATCAACATGTACTCTGAGTGTTTATATTTGAAAAAGATGACACATCACGGTTTAACCTTAGGGCTATTTCTGTCACGATGTGAGATGGCTTACTCTAGAACGCTTAGTAATCTGTTTTTTGTTAGCAATATAATCATTTAATATATAAACTCTGAACAAGTTTTTTAATTTATTATAAAAAAGACAGAAAAGTAAAAAGAATGTGCGAGGCTTTACAGTACAAACAAGTAACGATGATTTCCAGTCCAAGACCATTAAGTTAGTACGGGCCCGTTGTCCTAATATTTTCACCTCTAAATATAAATAGATTTAAAATAACATGAATTACCTGATCTCCAAATCAAATAGATCCAAAAACAAACCGGTAGAAAAGCAAATAAAAAAAAGTTATCACTAATTTTAGCTACTGCATATGGTTACCAATTTTGATTGTAGCAAAACAAACCCCTGCTGAAAATATTGCAAATATTTTTTTTTTCAAACATGTATATTTGAATTTCAGTTTTTTCTTTTTTTTTTAGAAATCATTTAATGTAATTTCCTGGTAAATAGAATTTAATACTATTAATAAAAACCAACCCCAGCACCAAGCCATCAGTGACCAGCACAGCTACGCAGACTCCTCTACCACCCCAATCTAGTCAAAGCATCACTCTATGCACCAAGATTAGATACATGAGATATACATTTATTAGAAAATAAAACAAAAACTACTGGTCTTCGCCTGCCAAGAAAGTCAATAATCTTGAAAGGGAAAGCGAGGTTATCACTCTCAGCTCCTTCAAACAACATTCATACCTTGCTACTCAACACGCCATAAACTCGTCTGATGAAGGAATAAAGGAAAAAAAAGAGAGAAAGGGGAAAAGACAAGAAGTAGATAGAAAAAATAACAGCAAAGTAAATCGGGGAAATACCTTAAATAGAATGAAAACATAGAATGGAGTGGGCTTGACACCAAATATACTCACGAGATAAAAGAAACTTCTTTGCCTGTGACTTGAAAGCCGGAAGACTAGGCGCTTTTTTCACACGCTTGGGCAATATATTCCAAACATGGGACCATAATAGCGAATCACACCGGATACCCGAGCGTTACTCCTAAACTCATGAGTTAAGTTATTAGCTTTTCTTGCCTTATGATCATCACGGTCTCTATTAAGATTAAAAATATTTTCAAAAGCTGGGGTTAGCAGATTATTAAATTATTTATACGATAAAATCGCGACTGGTTCCTCTCGATTTTGGTTTAGTGGAATTTAAATGTCCAGAACTTCGGACTTTGAGACTTACAACCCCCCCCCCCTCCCACACACACACACCCCTCCCTCAGAGCAAAGGTTGTAAGTTATGTCCTGGGGGGATATAAGGTTTTTCTCTTACAGAAAGGGTGGTCATATAAACCTCAGAGGGAGCTCATTTGATTGGTAATCAGAAGTTCTACTGGCGTTTTAAACAATCAAAAGTGATAGGTCAACCAGCCCCCTTCCCCCCCCCCCTGTACACCAATCATATCCTCTAACACATTTAATCATAATTTTTTAGATAGCTATTTAGTTCAATGTAGTTGAATGATCCAGAAATTATATCTTTGAGGATACCCCTCCCCCTCCCCATAGAGCCCTCAGGGCCCGGGGGGTAAGTTACGCCCCCGCGGCCTCGAAGGTTTTCATAGAAATGGCGGTCACATAAACTTCAAAGAGGGCTGCTTGGATTAGTAATCATAAGTTATAGTGGATTTTTTTAATAGTAAACGTTATTAGAAGGCAAATACCCCCCCCCCCACACACACAAACACTCAATCTTTGCAATGTACAGCCCCGCATATTAGCGACCGTGTCTGTGTAGAGTAAACCTCTTTGTTAGAATCTCTCGGTATCTTTAAGGTATAATTTGTTCTTTCCGTTTGGATTTATTGAAAGATCCGAAGCAGAGGTGGTTGTGTCCGACAGCTCAGATCACCTTCTTTTAATAAGTGAAATAAAGCTGAATCAGTCAAAGGAAAATAAACGAAATGAAAGGGCTTCGTTTTACCGTGAAATGAATAATAAAAACCTAAAGAGTTTTGCAAATATGATGGATGAAACGAATTTCTCGCGTGTAATAAAGGAAAAGTGTCCAAATACTGCATATGACCTATTCAGTGAGATAGTGACGAGTATAATGAATGAAACATGTCCCTTGCGAAGAATAAACCCTAATAGAAATTTTCCTAAGAAACCATGGATACCAAAAGCTATTTTAGTTTCAATAAAGCAGACAAACAAACTTTATGTGAATTATTTAAAGGACCATTCAAATGATAATTTTATAGAATTGAAAAGATTTCCAAATATTTTAAATTCAGTAAAACGGAATGCTCAGAAACTTTATTTCCAAAATGAATTTCATTAAAATCAAGTTAATATGAAAAATACATGGAAAACAATAAATAAACTTTTGGGTAAATTTCATAGTGAGGAGGACCTTTTTCAGGACTGGATACTTGATCAAATCAGGCCCGGGTGCTGATTTGTCATCGAAGGAGTTGAGGATTCTACTCACTTCCTCAGGGGAAATTGGACATGTCACGAATCCTTCCTCATCCCTGAGGGGCTCTGATTCAAACTGGGCCTTATACTCAGCGAGAAGCGCATCCTTCTCGCTAGAAGTGAGTGTTTTCTCCTCCCCTTCAATCCCATTCACGCTTAAGACTGCGTCTAAGCAGTCCTCACTGCGTCGGAATAGCTCCTGACAAATTCGAAACTTCCTTTCCTGTGGTCTCTCCTTACGAACTCTCCGTTAAGAAGTAGTGTCCTGGGCAGGTTTTTGCCTGTTGAGTCCGAACCGACTGCCAGACCGTCCCCCTCCTTCTACCCCCTTCAGTCCGCCGGGTCTCACTCACCGCGCGGGATATGGATCGTCGAGACCTCTCGCACGTGTGTCGCCCCAGAGAATTTGTCATGACGAGAACTACGGGTGGTCTAAATGACGCTGCTAAAACAGTGTGGCCGACCTAACAACAATGGCCACACTTAAATTTGAGGGGGGGAGGAGGCTTCCGCCGGGTACATATAACCCAAAAAACGATACTCTTAAATAAAACCCCCAACCAACTATCACTATTGCTCGGGTTGGGTTTCGGTGGTTTAATCTCTGATTTTGTACCTTGTATTCTGTGGGGATTTAAGTTGGGCCTTGTGGTCAGCACACCGATGTACAAGGTCTTCAATTATCTCAAGGTACTCGGGTCGCTTACGGGCCTTCTTCGGGCCACATATCCATTATAAGTTGACATTACGCAGAAAATTAATTGATAAATTCATTATAAAACAACCGTTAAACATAAAAAGTGAATATCCTCTTTTGACCTGTTGGCCTATATGCATCATTTGGTCAAATATTCTCCGTCAAAAGCAAGATAAAGTCTCAACAATGACACATGACCGACAGTAAGTAAATAAATCACACGTGTTTATAAAATATAACTTTACGCACGACTATAGTGCGAATCATGTGTGCGCGGGGTATCTTTTTTCAGTAGTGGGGTCTTTCACAAAATAGACCTAGGGCTGACGATATCTTTTTATCTCTATTTTTTTGGAGAAGGATGAACATCTGCGATGCGTTTATACCTCTGCGCCGCCAACGAGAAAAAATTTCACGAGCACCTAGAAGCCCGAGGTCCTAGACAATATTCTCTGATATTAAAAACAGTTAACGAAATCAGCTGCAGGTGCCCAGCCCACATTTCGGTGGTTCCTAAATTGGATAAAAATTTAAAAAGGTTGCATTCTTCTAACTCTTTCAGACAGAACCGTAATTAACCATTGCTATTCCAAGAGGTAAACTGATCCACTGCTAGGTATATAGTGGTTCAAACTTTGGAGGAAAGAAGGGGGTAAAATTATCCAAAGGTTTAATTACCCCGAAACTTTATTTCATATCTTAGAGCTTAGAATTATCATTAGTCACATCAGCTGGAATCCCAATCTGCTGACTGATGCACGAACCATTTGCCTATTAGCGGTAGAATGAGCTTCTGCCAAATTTAAATCCTTACATTGAGTTAATGACATTACGACTAACTAAAACAGTAGCAATTAATAATAATTAACGCTGAAAGACTCCTACACACAAGCCCCTTTGGTTAATAACTATCGATCTATTAGTTTTAAAGAAAATTAGTCATTATTATATTTTTATTTAAAATAACAAAAATTTATTTAATTAAAAAATCTAAAGGTTTACGCTACTGACAAAAGCTTTTTTTATTAAAAAATTATGACATCACAGTAATACAAAATCAAGTGCTAAATTTGAGAAAACTTCTTCAATCAATACTTAACGACTCACTTAAGTAACTGAACAATTAGGATTACTAATCCGCATATACAACTTCAATTTTCGTATGCTCCTACATTCTTGGACCGAAGCATTATTTGTCATCATTGGAGCTAAAAAATATACTATAGTCAAAAACTTAAAATTTTCATATGTAAGCAATAGAAATTAAAATCGTGATCAATTATGTTAGCAAAAATGGAGATGGAAATATGAGTGACTTACTGGCATTCTCAAAAACATGCATCATTGTGATGTGTGTACTGAAATTAGATCACTTCGTTCAAGAGGAACAAATCCAATAGACCGGCTTAAAAGAGCTATAGGTTGCAGTCATGATAGAATTATTGTAGAAATCAATGACCGTTCAAAAGACTTTCAGATTTTAGCACAAATTTTGTGTTTCTGATTAACACAGAAAAAATTTTTAAGGATGGCAAGAACGTTAATGATTTTAAAGTGAATTGCATAAAACTTGGCAAAAAATATTCCGTAGATTTAAACCCATTTCAGTTGTCCCACGAACTCCCAAGATATATATTCAGTACCGACACATGTCCTTAGGGAAACCAAAAGATGTGTTAGAAAATTATGTGTAATAGTGACAGGGAGGAGTCTCCGCAAACTCAGGAGTGATCAGGGGTCGTTTATTAAACTTAACGTAAAATTAAAGTGCCACACATCGACTATGGGCCAGAAGTGACTAAATGATTTAGTATTAATGAGCATAGATCGTAAAGAATTAGCAGCAAATAATTCATATCTTTCATTGGAGCATAGAGTGGAAAAAAGTGTGGCTGATGGAATCCAAAGATTATTTTTCTTCTCCTTCCCATCAACAAAAACTTCATGCTCCTTTTCCCCAAGCTTTATATGTTCAAGTCCCAACTTTCCTTTGCCCCAAGCTTCCTAAATTTACATGAAAATATCAGTGTTGCCCCAAAATTTGTTTCAGCAACATTGAAGATGAGAAATTTTGATGACCTGGATACACATACTTGTTGCAAAGAACTGTTCGGTCCATGGCCTTAGTAAATATGAGAAAGAAAGTACTGTTTCTTACTTCAGAGCCGCTTTTTTTACATTCAATTTTAACATATAATTAAATAAGAGCACCTTTCAAAACTGATTAGGAGGGTGGGATCTAAAAACATCAACCCGGAGGGAGGAGTCTATATCTTTATGAATGAAAATCTTCCCTGAAAAAGCATATTCCTCCTAATATTTAGTAGAGTAGGGGTGATATTTTTGAATTTAAAAATTAATTTTAGCCTAACCTTTTATTAGCTTTTAAATGTAAATTTTTCTATTTTTTTTTATTTTTTTTGTACAAATATCACCATCAAACGACATATAAAAACCGAAGAAACTTGCCTCCTAGAAACGAAGAACACATTAAAAATATAAATAAAAGGGAAAGTCAGAAATACTCATACTTATGCCTCAGTAAAAACAAAGCTGATGAAAGCACCTGCATCCCTGAAAAAGCACCCGGATTTTTTCATGATGCCTTCTCCGTGTTTTGCCTTCTTGGCTGGTATGTATAAGCACGTAATTTGTTTTATGCTATACAGGAAGTATTATTCTGCAATAAAAAAAAGATCTATCACTCTGCAACACCAATATTAAATGCTTAGTTCAAAACTAACCACAAAATTGAATATAAATTTGAACATGATTTTTTTTCAATTTGAGCTCAGAACGAATCTGTTAAATCCCCAGGACAAGCTAGAAATGATTACAAACTCAAGTTTGAAGTAAAACTAAAAGGGCCCCTGCAAAGAAATGGTAGAAGATTTTGAACGAAGCCTTACTCTCATCTTAACCTTCCTCCATTCTATTACTTCATGTTGAAAAGATGATGATGCATTCTGGCCAGGAATAGTGGATGTTCTTGAAAAAAAAATTGAAAAGGTCTCTAAACTTGGAGATGCAGGAGTCTCTCCGTTCCGTTTCCACAAGTAACAGACACAAAAATAAGTGGAGTAAACATAACCAGTAGCAAGGTTGTTAGAATGCTCTGTAAATTGGATGTTAACGAAGCTTCAGAGCCTCATGCAATATCCAATATTATCCCCAAACTGTGTGTCCCTGAACTCGCTGGTCCTCTCGCGTCTCTGTTTCGAATTTACTTTGTAGCTGCAAAATTTTCGAAAGCATGGAAAGCTGCTCATTTAGTTTTTGTCCCTGAGGAAGATGGTGACCTTACTAATGTAGGATTTTATCGTTCAATCAGTTTTCTGTACTGTGTAGGAGAAGTATATGATAATATCATCAACAAGACCTTTATCAGTACCTTGAGTCCCACCGAATAATAGCCGACACGTAATACGGTTTTCGTAG
>NC_142807.1:57392598-57457207 GCF_049724085.1 Artemia sp. Qi Xiang Cuo
TGAAGTCATCTTCGCACTGCTGAAACTTTTGGTTATCATGCTTTTAAGTGCCCAACGAATTTTCTTCTCGATATGCCGTTTGAGTTGCTTGATTCTATACTTGCTTTCTTCATCTTGATTGTTTCTGAGAGTTCGTTTCTCGTTGCTCATGTCAACGATCTCCTGGGCAATCCAGGGCTTGTCTCTGGCATATTTACGGCCGAGAACGAGCTCGGCTGTCTCACAGACAGCCCTGCTGCTTTGCAACAGAAGCTGATAACTGTCCGCTGAGCTAAATAGGTCCGGTGTTTCTCGTATGATCTTCAAGAGTCTTTCATTTAGCTGCTCTCTATACTCTCATTTCGTCTTCTGGTCCTTCAGGGCTTCCAAACGGAATCTTAGGATTGTTCTCTTCGATTTGATGATGGCCTTTAACCTTAGACGAATTGATGACATAAGGAGGCTGTGATCACGGTCGAAATCTCTACTAGAGAGAGTCACTGTGTTTGAACGAAGATTTCGATCGGTTAGATACTAGTATATAATCAATCATGTTGGCAGTCCTTCCATCAGGGGACCACCAAGTGAATTTCTTCTTTTGCTTGTTACAAAGAGGTTGTTGTCTCGGCTAAATACAATGAGTCGCTCTCTTCTGATGTTGATCTGCCCTATACCAAATTTACCCATGATATCTTCGCTTCTACTGCTGTCATTTACCAAAATGGCATTGAAGTCTCCAAGGACTATGACGAACTATTTCTTTGGAATGGTCTCAACAAGACTCTGGAGCTGAGAGTAAAAATCTTCAGAGCCCTTATCCGACCTTGACGAAGCAGGAGCGTAAACCTGACCTAGAGAGAGGTTGCTGGACTGGATTTTGAGTCGGCTTATCATCAATCTTTCGGAGACAGACACCACTGACACTAGAGATTTTCTTGCTGGATTCGTCTATACAAGTACTTGCTATCTCTATGTTTTTAAGATCCTTTATTTTAATTTCTGTCCGTTTTGGGTTTCATTTATTCTTCAGTAGAAGTTCATGGTAATTTTGAGCTTGAATTTTATTATACGAATTTATTTCTGGTGGTTTTAATTTTAATAAGACTCTTTACTTTTCTTTGAAAACTTATTTTTTTGAAGCTTTTTTTTTCATTTATTTCTGTTAGTTTTTGATCACCGAAGTTTTGTTTCTGTTACATAACGAATATTTCTCCAATCTTTCATAACTCTGGCGTAAGAATTAAAATATCTGATAGTTCATAATTTAATAGTTCTAATTAGTAGCTCTTGATTCATTTCAACACCCCCCCCCCGGACATTCCCTGAAAATTTCAACTAAATACCATTAGCCGTTACTGGGACATTTCAGATACACCCTTCGGACAACCGAGATGCACATAGTATCATTCGATTGAATATTCTGGCTCTTAGCAGGTAGATAACCAGGATACATAATAGTGTTTTATATATGTATATATATATATATATATATATATATATATATATATATATATATATATATATATATATATATATATATATATATATATATATATATATATATATATATATATATATATATATATATATATATTTAGTTTAACATTACCCTTAGCATTCCCGGAAAGTTTAAGCACGGTTCAACATGCCTTGGAAGCTTCGACTTAATGCGCTCAGTTGTTCTTGAGACATCGCTGATGCGCCCCTTTGACAATCAGCATGCACATAGTCTGCTTTAATTTTTTTCAACATCTCCTAATACTTCCTGAAAGTAGTCACGAGTAAATATAGTACCAGTTGCAAGCAGTTGTAGTCACAGTCGAAAGTTTTCGAAGCAGTCAAGAGTCACAATTTGTCGCACTCAGATATAGTCACTGTCGCAGTCACAAACAATAACATTTGCAGCCACAGCAGTAGTGGCTCTGAAAGTTTTAAGTTAATACCCTTATTCGTTCCTAAAATATTACAGATATACCCTTTTGATAACTTGGATGCAGATAGTGTCTTTCGATTTAGATCAACACCCCTTTCAACATTCCCCAAAATTTCACTTCCATACCCTTAGTCTTTTGGAACACACCTAGGATCAGGATTTTAAATAAAATTACTTTTTAAGATTTCCTCAGCATACAGAGGAACCCCTAAACAAGCGAGAGGAGATGAGCTGCTTCACCTCCGTTCCTTTTTAAACTTTCCTCTCAACCCGATTTTTAAAGTTCAAAGTTAATGCCTTTAGTCGTTCCTTCGAAACTACTATTGTACCCTTTATCCTGCGTACAGTGTGTTTGATTTTGATCAAACACAGGAAATCATTGACATCCTCCATGACATTTTTAATGGTTTTACTTTAAAGCCCTTAGTCCGTTTGGAGACTCATGATCAAACATGCTCCCTTTTCCCAATAACGAGCGTTATATATAATCACTGAGCAATTTATATGACGTACAATACTTGCCCCAGGGACTGCAGGGAATTATCAACCATAGAAGCATACTTATTTGACTTTTTGATAATTTTGAACAAGATGGCTGTTCCAAAATTTTGATTGGATTTATTTGGGGAAATTGCAGCTAAAAAGGGCATGGGAGGGTACTGGTTGTCTTCCGACCATTTTTGAACATCCCCTTCAAGATGCCCTGAAAGTTAAACACGATACCCTCGACCTTTCTAAAATATTGCAAATACTTCTTTTTGAGAAAATTTATGTACGCAGTATATTTAAATTTAGTTGAGCATACCCCTCAACATCACCCGAATTTTCACCTTAATACACATAACCTTTTCGAATATATTCAGAATAAAATATTCCCCTCTTCCTAACGATAGATCCTGTAAATAAAAAATGGTCAATATTATATAATAGAATCCTTGCCCTGGAGGCTTTGGGGGGGGGCATTGCATCCTTTGAGGCATAGCTACTACACATTTTACTTATTTGTGTAAAATATAAAATATATGTCTCTTTGTTCTAAATTTTGATTAGTGTGGAAGAAATGAGGAATATAAAAAGTACAAAAGAGATGTAGCCCCCCGATCACTTTTCATCATCTCCCTCAACATACCCTGTAAATTTTGACTTGATACCCTCAGCCGTTCCTTAGATATTGCTGATACAACCTTTAGACAACGAGCATGCACACAGTCTGTTTTGATTGTAGTCGGCATTCCTCTCCAGAGCTTTGGAGGGGTACTTAATCCTCGTAGGCATAGCTTCTTGACCTTTAGGCTATTGTAAACAAGATTGCTATTTCAAAATTTTTATCGAATGCTTTTGGGAGAAGGCTGGCAGCCCTACAGCCACTTTTCAACACCCCCCTTCACATGTCCTGAAAGTTTCAACTTAAATCCTCGGCCAATCTTAAAATATTGGAGATCCGACTCTTTGATAAACTGGATGAAAATGGTACCTTTTGATTTGATTTAAGATACCCCTCAAAATTCTCTGAAGTTTCACGTAAACAATGGATAAATTACACAATTTATAAACATTGCCTCGGGGATGTGGGGGCATGGGATCCCTTGAGTTATATCAATTAGACCTTTTCACTAATTTGAACAAAATGGCAATTACAAAATTTTTAACCTTGTTGAGGAAACGGGAGCACACCAAAAAGAGTAGGAATAGGAGAGGGCTGGTTCCTCGAATTTCTCTTCCACATACCTTGAAAGTTTCAACCTCAAACCATCAGCTGTTCCTTAGATATGGCTGATATTCCCTTTTCACACACAACAAGGACAGAATATGTTTTGATTATGTTTGAAATTTCCTTATAGTTTCATCTTAATACTCTAAAGTTTTTGGGAGATCCATGATTGAAGATGGCCTCTTTTCTTAATAAAAAACATTTTATATTAACAATAGGCAACTTGCATAACTTACAGCCATTGCGCCAAGGTCTGGGAGAATGGGGTTTTCAACCCTGGAAGCATAGTTATTCGACCTTTGGACTAAGTTGAATAAAATGGCTATCCAAAAATTTTGATCTAATACAGTTGGGGAAAAATAGCATTGTCAGTGAGGGGGAGGTGAGGTCCCTTTGATCAATTTTCACTCTTACAAAGAGCATTGGAACAATTTACAATTGAATAAGCCTCCTCCAAAGTTTATATGACCAGCCCTTCCATAACCTTGTATGTTAACAATGGGAGACTTGCATAACTTACCGCCCTTGCCTCAGGGGCTTCGGGGTTTCTCTTAGCACTTGAGGTACAGGTTTTTGGACTTTGGACTATTTTGGACAAAATGGATATCTCAAAATTTTGATTGGATATTTTTTGAGAAAAAAGCGTCTTGGGGGCTGGTTGTCCTCCAGCCACTTTTCACTGTTAGAAAGGGCACCAGAACTCTTGGGGAGGGAATTAGGAATTTTAATTTCCAATCGAATGAGCCTCCTTCAAAGTTAATACAACCACCCCTTCAATAAAAATCCTACATGTTAACACGAGGCAACTTGCAGAGCTTATAGCCCTTATCGTGAGGGCTGTAGGGATTGGTCGCCCCCGGAGGCATATTTATTTGGACTTTGGAATATTTTGAGGAAAATTGTTACTTCAAATTTTTATACGATGCACTTGGGTAAAAAAAAACATGGGGTTGCTGGTTGCCGACATATCACTTTTGACTCTTAAAAAAAGCAATAAAATTTACGATTTTGAATCGAATGAGCCCCCTACATAGTTTTTAGGACCACACCTTTCATAATACCCTTATATAATACCAAAGGGAAACTTTCATAACTTACAGCCCTTCCCCGGAACGCGGGGAGGGGGCGGTGTCAACACCGGTGGCGCTGTGATTTGACCATGGTACTATTTGAGCAAATTGGCTATCTCCCCTTTTTCATTAGAGACATTCGGTGGGGGGGGGGACGAGCGTGGGTGCGGGGGCCTCCTATCACCTCTGACTCTTAAGCAAGAGAACTAGAGCTTTCTATTTCTAATAAGAAGAGCCCCCTCCAATGTTTATACGGCCACTCTCTCCATAAAAATGTCATATGTTAACAATGGGCACTAAGCATAGCATACAGCCGCTGCTCTGGGGGCTTTGGGAGTCTTGTCAACGCCAGAGGTATATCTATTTGGCCTTTGAACTATATTGAACAGAATGTCTCTATAAAAATTTGCTCGGATAAACTTGGAGGAAAAGAGCCTGAGGGAGTCTTTGAGCCCTTCGATCACTTTTGACTTATAAAAAGGGGACTAGAACTTTAAATTTCCAATGCAATGAGCCTCCTCCGAAATATATACCACGATCTCTTCCATAAAAAACATTGTACCTTAACGGTGGACAACTTCCATAACTTAGAGTCCTTACCCCAGGGTCTGAGAGGGAGGGGGTTGTCAACCCCGGAGGCGTCTGTTTTTGACCTTTGGACTTTTTTGAGCAAAATGGCTATCTCAAAATTTTTTATCGTATGAATTAGGGGAAAAAAGGTATCAGGGGTTGCCCTCCATTCGCTTTTGACTCTTAAAAAAGACACTAGAACTTTCAATTTCCAATCAAATGTGCCTCCTCCAAAATTTTGACGACCATCCCTTCCATAACAAACTTATATGCTAATGATGGGGAACTCGCAAAACTTATAGCCCTTGTCCTACGGTAGTAGGGGTTTTTCAACCCCAGAGGTATATTTTTTGGCCTTTGAACAATTTGAACAAAATGACTATCTTAAAATTTTGACGCGATACCTTTGGGGAAAAAGGGTGCCTTTTATAAGAGTCATCACTTTCGACTCTTATAAAAGGCCCTCGAAATTCCAATTTCCAATTGAATGAGCCCCCTCCAAAGTTCAAAAAATTATCCTTTCCGCATGAAGTGCCTCTGGGAAAAAAATTAATAATTATAATAATACACTGAAGTCTTATGGCTCTTTACAATAGGCAACGCTATAAATGTTTGTATGCACAGAAATGTTTGTGCTAAGTTGTGTTGTGTATTGAGTTTTGTTTTATGCATTAAGCTGAGACACCAAGCTCTGCTCTCTGTTGGATAGAGTTGGAATTTTTTAAGACATATTTTATGTATGTTAAATTGATAAATAATTTATCTTTAATATTTTTTTCAATTATTTGTACTTACTTTGTATGAATAAATATGTAATATAAAAATAAATTTCAGTATAATTAAAATACCCTCATTCTGATTAACTCAAAAACAGTAGGACCTGAATGGGGCCGAAAATGCTAAGCACGTTATTATTATTATAAGAAAAATTTTGAGATTTATATTAGGACAGTCATAAGTTCTAAATCCTAAGTCCTAGTCTCTCACCCTCACCCTTAAGTCCCCACGAACATGCCTGTGACCCCCAGCAAACTATGTATCTGAATGCATAATTTTGTCATTTTTTTATTTAACTCAATTTCCTAGGGTGTCAACATTAATAAAGTCGATATTAGGCACAACTTAATACCTTTAGAGAAGAAGAAAAAGTAATAGAGAAGAAGAAAATGAATACCTGAAAGTGTCAACTCCATCAATACAAGTTCCTCCGTTAAGACATGGATCGTTGTTGCAGACGTTCTCTTCACAATGAGATCCAACATAACCAGATGCGCAAGAACAGGTGTAGTTGTTTTCTCCATCTACACAAGTTGCTCCATTTAAGCATGGTTCTCCCTACAAAATACTAGGTTATAGGAAATTATTCAGTGAGAAAAAAAAAATAGTTCCCTACATTGGTAATTTAGATAGATATTCATTTGAACGATACTCTGGCTTACGTACGAATCAAAACACCTAGTGTAAACAGTACACAAAAGCAATAAACCAAACGGACTGATCCATGAATATACAAAATTGTAAATAAATAAGTGTAAGACATCATAAACTCAACAACAAAAAGCCCCCTCAAGCACTTCAAGCACCTCAATTTAGTCCAAAGTTCTCATCAAGGAAGTACCGCAAGCTGTTATGGGTTTCGGCGCTTTAAGTTTCTGACCAAAGCATAGTGGCACGCCTACCGTATGATGGTAAATATTGCGTTCCCCAGATAGGTGAGCCTTGTGAAATACAGGCATATTAGTAAAATTATCGGGCTTTCAAAAACCTTTCAAACAACAATAGACGGAATGTATCCTCACTAACTTAAATTGATGAATGGGGAGAAAATCTGAACTGTCATCAGAGAAAAGAGGTGTAGCGAAAAATAGACTATTCTATTAGGTCATAGAGAACCATTATAAAATTTAAATGACCAGCCTGCACATAAGCACCATCTGGACAGCATACCCCAAAAAAATAAACAACAGAAAATTTGCAACAATATTTGTTAATTTTTGTATATTTACTTAAAAGCTCATTTATTAAATTTTAGGAAAGTGATTCGTGAAATGGCAGATGGTGTCTTAGGGAAGGAAGTGAGAAACGCAACTAGGAAGATTAACGAAAAGTATTTAAGTTTAGTGAAAAGAGGAGGGGACTGTATAAGCAGTGTTTGTGTGATAGATCATGTGAATATAAGAGGTATGCAAGTGTAAAGTAGAGAAAGAATTTAATATGAATTAAGGAGGTGCGAAGTGGATGCCATGGATATCATTCCTGAAGATCTAAAAGATACAGCTAGACAGCATAATAGAAAACAATTGCATATGTATTAAAAAAAATTGAGAGTGAGAAGTCAATCTTAACTTGTCGTAGTTAAAAATTAATTTAAATAACTTTTCCACAAAAATAAGTTTTTTCAAAGAAAAGTAAAGAACTCCATTAAACCAAAAATTAGCTGAAATAAAACCGAAGTATCTACCAAGCGTAAAACTACCACAAATCACCATCAAATGAATATATGAAACCCAAAACGAACAGAAGTTACAATAAATAACCGAGTCAAACTCAAAACAAGCAGAAATTAGCATGAGTAAGGCTGACAACCCCCATGCCCTCTGAAGAGCAGAATATAATTTTCACTTTGCTGAAAAAAAATTAAATGTTTTAAATTGTTTTAATTTAATAAATAAAAAATTATTAATAAATTAATAAATAAATATAAGCAAACGTATATTAAACTGACAATACACATTCATTTGTACATTTTTCATTCATCTGCAAATTATATTCTGGTCTTGACAAAGCTTGGAGGTTGTCAGCCTTACTCATGTTGATTTCTGCTTGTTTTGAGTTTGACTCGGCTATTTATTATAAGTCCAGTATTTTCAGCTTTAGTAGCAGTAGGCGGTGCGGCCGGAGTAATACTAGTAGCAGAAGTAGGCGTAGTATGAGTAGAAGCAGCAGCATTTGAAAGCAGACATTGTCTTTTGGTTAATTTTGATTGGATGCATTTTGAAAATAATGATCGTGGAGAGGGGGGGGTGGGTGTGAATTACAAAAATTTTTAAAAATAAAAAAAATAAATATCACTGAATTTTTTTTAAATAAAAATAAACAAACCACGTTTTTATTCGCACACCCATTCCAAAGGCAAAAAATATGCGCCCGGGCATTAATTTAACCAATGGACCCCATTTTATATTTTGTATTTTTTTAACCTTTTTAGAATTTTTTAATTTACTTTTGACTATTTAAAAAAAAAATCCCGATCTAAAACTTTCAATCAGTTACATTTGGGGAAAAGGGAGCGTAGGGTGGGAGGGTTTATAACCCTTCTTCACTTTTAATCTTAAAAGAGAATCAGAACTTTCAATTTCCAATTAAATGAGCCTCCTCTAAAGTTTACACAACCATCCCTTCCATAAAACCTTAAATAAACCCGGGCAGAACTTACAATCCTTGCTCCCTGGCTCTGGGGGTTTGTTTCAACCCTGGAGCCCTTGTTATATGATCTTTGGACTATTTTCAATGGAATGGATATATCAATATTTCAACTGGATGCATTTGGAGAAGAGAAGGAGATGGAGGGAGGGGAGCTACTTGCGCTCCAACCACTTTTGTCTCTTAAAAAGGGCACTAGAACTTCTGAATTCCAATCGAATGAGCCCCCTCCAAAGTTTGTGCAACCACTCTTTCAAAAAAACCGTATACGTAAAGAGGGCCCACCTAGTATACCTTAAGAGGCCGGTCCCGGCGGGCTCGCGAGGGGGGGGGGTTTCAACCCCAGAGACACAATTAATCGACAAATACAAAATTACTAACGAGACCGGGTGATTATCTAGCGAATAATATTATATTAAGAACACATTTTTCCTTAATATTTGCATGACTTAGAAGTCATTATAAAGGCCGAAATTTCCTACTGGATAACAATAAAATTGCACTGAAGTTATTAATACGGTTAAGAAGAGCCACTCACAGCACAATCATCAATATTCAGCTCACAGTAATTGCCGGTGAATCCGGGTCGGCATTCACAAATAAAATCACCAACTTTGTCAAAGCAGGTTCCTGAGTTTTGACAGGGAGAATCTGTGCAGTCATCTATATCAATCTATAAAATATATTTAAAATAAAATATACTTTCATTTCATTGGTTTATTGGCAGTTGCATGTTATATACACCACATTAAATAATTGAAGTTAGTTTAATCCTAATAAAATATACAAAAAAAAAATGATAATTATGGATATTTGAAAGCAGTTCATAAAGAAGAGACTTTATACTTGCTTGAAGAATCATAAGTGAAGATTAGATAGACACTGACGTCCCCTGGGCCGTACAGCGAGAGGGTAATCATCCTGAATTCTGAATACCATAATATGACGAAAACATAATACTTTAGTAAAAAATTTATGGAAACTACAACAAAGAATTATGGAAAGCAGGCCCCCCGAATGCATCATATTAAATACCTAACTTAACCAACTCTATACATTAAATATTTAATTTAAATGTACCTGTATAAAAGTTTATCTCACTTAGACTAAGCTAATTATCTCCGAATAAAGACAGAGAAACTGGTTTTACTCAGATCAAGAACTTGAGGGTGGTCGCTATAACACGTAAGAACCGGTTTATTTTCTGCGGCACATTTTCATACTACAACCATATTATTCCTTATTTCTTATAGACTGTCCACTTTATAGCCCTACCATTTCAAAAACTAATTTGTTTTAAAACCAGATGAACCTGGGAAACTGCGTCAAATGAGTTTGATTGACACCAAAATTATATACTATTCAAAATATGTTTATTTTGTATGAAATATTAAACCAGTAAGAAAAAACAATAGTTTTTTACACAATAGTTTTTACAAATAAATAATATTTGATAGTAAACATAATTTATTATCAAAGGACAATTTAACTGTCCTGTAAATTAGTGGTATTTCTGTCATAAGCTCTGATAGATAATAACTGGCCATTTAATTCTTTTGCTGTTAAAAATTTACACTCTACTTACATTTTTATTAAATCAAATATTTTCTTCTACAACATGTTCTATCCTTTCATTTTTCCTATACTTGTGATTATAAAACAACATCTTGACAGCTCTCGGTTTGCCTGTGGATTGGCAGTGCCTAGTTTTACTTGATTTTAGGTAATTATATTATGAAACTTTCTATTCCAAGCGCATGTGTCATGTAGTACAATAAAAGTAATATTATTTATTTGTCTTTTCAGGTTCTTCCTCTGCAATTTAATTTTTCTAATCCTTTTATTGCCATATATGATTCTCATTTAATGTTTTTTCAGTTTTATTTATCATTTTTTATTTTTTATATTAATTTTTTGTTTGTATTTAAAATATTTTTTCGTACTTTATTTTATATTTGTATAGTATATTATTTGTTTTCTAGTCAAAGTTTGACAATACTTTTTCAATAGAGGTTACATAACATTTTATTTCCTGATAGAAAAAATCGTTTCTGTTCCAACTAGTGAAAATGCATATCATTTAGAATTCACGTAAAGTCATGCGTTTCTGCGAATCTTGATCAACAACTTTGTTTTTTTAGTTAACATTATTGTTTCCAAATCTTAAAAAATAATCGAAATACACTTTAATGTAAATTTCAAGCCTACAGCAACAGCTGTCACTACAGCAACTACAAAAACAGCAGCTAGTACCAACTTGAACTATCTAAACATAGTTTTTAAGAAAATCTCAATCCTAGAGCTTGAAATCCAAATCATGGGTTTCTACGACCGTTGTGACAATAATTATTTCAGTGAATATTATTGTTTTTAAATTACTAACAAAATGTTGCTAAAAGCGGTTGCAAACAACTGCTGGGACCATGGAAACAAACGTTTAAGCAAATTTCCGACCTACAGCAGTTACTATACTACAGAAACAAAAACAACAGCTAGCAACACCTTGGACTATTGAGCAGGGGGCAGGGGCCAGTTGCTATAGGGCAGGGAGGGCAACTATCCCCTCCCCCAGACCTCAGCTTGCCCCAGCTGAAATTTACTTTCTGCAAAAAAATCTTTTCAAAATTAAGATAAGCCTGCATAATTCAAGTATCCAGAGAAACAGGTAAGTTTTCTTTAGTATATCTTTGCCTTTACGGTATTCTGTGACACATTTTTTTAGTTTTCACAGTCATTTTAAATTTATTTGGGAAAACTGGCTTCAACTTTGCCCCCTCCCCAGGATTTTGACGAAATTACACCGCTGCTATGGAAACACATTTCTATTCAAATTTCTTGCTTATAGCTGGGTATCAAAATTATGGGTTTCTGAAAGTTTTAATAAACAATTTTTTCATTTTTTTTTGTCAACACTGATGTTTGTACTTACTAACAACAATCCTTCCAACAAATGCAAACAACAACTGTGACTGCGGTAAAAAAAACGTTTAAGTAAATTTCCTGCCTACAGCAATAACCCTATTACAGGAACTACAACAACCACAGCTAGCAACACCTTAGACTATAGTATCAAGTTTCTATTCAAATTTCAAGCATACACCTTGGTCTCCAAATCATGGGTTTCTTCAAGTTCCAATAACAATATTTTCTTTTTATTTGATACCATTATTTCCACTCACTAACAAAAACCATTCCAACAATTGCAAGCAACAAATAGGACCGCGGAAACAAACTGTTAATTAAATTTCGGGCTTACAGCAGTAACTATACTACAGAAACTACAACAACAACGGCTAATAACAACTGAGACTATGGATACATGCTTTCTAAAAAATCTCAGCCCTGCAGCTTAGAAATTAAATTATGGGTTTCTATGACTTATGATGAACACGATTTTCTGATAAACATTATTGTTCTCACTTACTATCAAACAAATCATTACCAACAATTGGAAACACCAGCTGCGAAGTGGAAACAAAATTTTAAGCAAATTTCTAGCTTACAGCAAAAACTGTTACTACGAAAACTAAATTAAAACAGGTAGCAACAGCTTAGACTATAGAAACATATTTCTATTCTATTTTAAGCCAACAGCTTGTTATCCAAATCATGGGTTTCTGCAAACTTTGATGAATATATATACGTTTTTTTAGTCAATACCAGTGTTTCTAGTTTCAAAGAGTTCGTGATAACGAACTGTAAGCAAGGAGCGGCGTGGCTCAATAGGAACCGAACGTCTAGAAAACGGAATTTTTACATTAGTCGATATATTTTAGAAGAATTGACATATCATGTTGATTCCAAATATATGAGATTCATTAAGTTTAGTTTTATCTTTCAAGGGCTACGATCTGAGAAAATTTGCCTGATTTTCAAATAAGAGGGGAAATACCCCCTAAAAGTCAAGGAATTATTATGAAAATCACACCATCAGATTCAGCGTATCAGAGAACTCTATTGCAGGGGTTTCAAGCTCCCATCATAATATGTGGAATTTCGCTTTTTTTACAAAAAAAAATCACAGATGCGTGTTTATTTGTTTTTATTTTTTTCCCCAAGGGTGATCGTATCGCACCAAAGGTCCTATAATATCTGGAGAGGGCTCATTCGAACGGAAATTAAAAGTTCTACTGCCCTTTCAAAGTGACCAAAAACACTGGAGGGTATCTAGCCCCCCTCCCACGCTCCTTTTTTAACCAAAATCGTTCGATCAAAATTTGGGGATAGCCATATTGTTCAGCATAGTTGAAAAGTCCGATATCTAGGTCTTTGAACATAACTTAACTCACCCCAGCCCCTGGGAAAAGGTCTTTAAGTTATGAAATTTGGTCATTAATTACGAAAGGTATTTTATTTGTTATTGGGTAGAATATATATATTATTCAGATGGGGGGGGGGGGGAATTTCCCGCTTGGGGGATTTTCCGTGGGGAGGGAAGTTTCCGGGGGGTTGAATTTCAGGGAAAATTTTACACTGGGGAAATTTACCAGAATTCCTCTACAAAATTCTTTTTGTGTGTCTTTCTTTCTCTTTGTTGACTCATTTTTACATGTGTGGATGTTAATGGTAATTGTCCGGGATAAATTTTCACCGGGATTGAATTGTCTAGAGGATCTTTCTGTGGAGGGGGAGCCAAATTTCCCGGAATTATTTAAAAAATAATCAGAATTTAAACAGTTTTTCAGCTTAGAGTAAGGAGCAATATTAAAATTCAAACGAGCAGAAATTTCTATGTATATGATTGGGGTTGCCCCCTTCTTAATACCTCGCTCTTCGAGCTAAAGTTTGAATTTGTGTGTAAATTTTTTAATAAATACTACTGAAACACAAGGGCTGTTAAATTATAAAAATAATACAATTTTTTAAAATTAAAAAAAAACTTTAGCGAAAAGACCGGGGTATTAAGAAGGGGGCAACCCCCTCCTACATGCAACAAATTCTGTTCGTTTCAAATTTTAATGTTGCTCCTTTACTTTCAGCAAAAAAACTTTTTATTTTAATTAATTACTAACAAAATTATTCAAAAAATTGAAAACAACAGCTGGGACCTCGAAAATAAAGTTTTAAGTAAATGTCAAGACTGCCGCAACAACAGTTACTACAAAAACAACAACAACATCAGCTAGAAACAACTTGGAGCTATTTCTATTCAAATTTCAAGCCTACAGTTTGGTTTCATTTTTGCGTAAATCCCTTTCATCAACTTTCAAGTAAATTTCAGGCCTAAAGAAGTATATATACTACAGAAACTACAACAACAGCTAATAAAAATCGGGACTATGGAAACGTTTTCTAAGAAAATCTAAATCAAAGGGCTTCTATGAGTTATGATGAAAATGTTTTTCTGGTCAAAATTATTGTCCTTACTTACTAACACAAGAATCATTGCCAGCAATTGAAAAAAAAAAAAAAAAAAAAAAAAAAAAAAAAAAAAAAAAAAAGCTGGAACCTTGATAACGGACTTTAACAGCTGTTAATACCGCAACAAAAAAAACAACCGCTAGCGACCACTTGGACTCTGGAAAAACATTTATTATCAAATTTCAAGCCTAAAGCTTGGAATTCAAATCATTGGTTTCTGCAAGTTTCGATAAACATATAATTTTTTTTAGTCAACACCAGTGTTTCCCCTTACTAATAAGAAATGTTCCAAAATTTGCGAACAACACCTTGGACCACTTAAAAACTAAGTAAATTTTAGGCCTACAGCAGTAACTATAACACAGAAATAATAGTAGCAGCTAACAACAACCAGGACTAAGGAAACAGGCTTTCTAAGAAAATGTCTGCCCAACATCTTAGAATCTAAATCATGGGTTTCCCCGAGTGGCGCTGAGCATATTTTCTGGTGAACAATAGCTAACAACAATTTACAGAATTACATAAATGAGAATACAGAGAAAACGGGTAAAATATTTAAAACAAAACAGTAAATTTAACTACACTGTTTTGTTAAAAATATCATGCCCATTTTCTCTATTCTTTCGTTTATTTAATTCTGTAAATGAGAAGGCAGAATTGTCTAAGAAATTAGCAACAATTTGGGCTATGAAAACACATTTCTATTCTACTTCAAGCATACCGCTCGGCGTCCATATCATGGATTTTCGCAAGTTGCGGTAAACCCGTCTCTCCGCTTACTAACAAGATTCATTACCAAAAATTACTAACAGCAGCGGGGACCGTGGAAACATAATTTTTAAATAACTTTTTAACCAGCCTCTTGGTACAATCCGTTTGAGACTGAAAAAAATAAGAAGAAGTATTAAAACAAACTATTTAATTAAGGAAATTAGAGTAAATTTAAAAACTTAAATGACAATTGACCATGGGACCATGGGCATAAGACCATGGGAAAGTACCGAAACAAGCCCGATAGACATAAAAAACATCCTTAATCGCGTCTATTAATATAAATTCATATAGGGATAAAATCCTTTTAATCGACAGTGATAAATTTCGAGGATGAAACTTGAACTCATATTCACCTCCCATCCTAAATCCCAGTCACTACAAATGTGACTGAAATAACTAGTATTTTTGTGAAGTTTATCACTGTCTATAACGATTTAATCCCTATTAAAGATAAAGATTTTATCCCTATTTGAACTTTTATTTATCATCATAGAAAGGCAGTGTGGTCTTCGAAATTATCTTAATCACGTGTGTTCACGTCACATCACGTCACGTACACGTAACACCAAGCCAGATCTTTCGCTGTTGCTGACAAATTACCAAATGATGGGGATTAAACATTACAAACTAAGCAATATACCAAATATTTAGGCTATATTAAGTTTGGAATAAGCAAATTAACAAATTTGATGTCCTAATCTTAAGATTGAAATGTATTTAAAATAATATTAGAATATTTGAAATTAAATATTTTTAATTATAAAATGAAATAATCATTTAAAATAAGTAATTCTATTAAAATACTATAAAAAATATTCCTTCCAGAAGAAGGATGAGCAACAAAGACTTTTCTAGGCTTTCCTTCCAGAAGAAGGAGGTAGTAACAAAGAGGCAAGGGAGGATTTTATATCCAACGCTACCACCTAATCTTCAGAGAAAAAATTAACTAGGATAATTTTGGCTAATTGTTTTTCACTATTTTGCCTAGTATAGTTCAGGAAAACTTGGCAAACGTGCTTACCTCACAAAATTGTCCACTAAATCCATTTTGGCATATGCAACTAACACTATTGACGCCATCTATACACGTGCCATTGTTGCTACAGGGTAGTGATGAACATTCGTCAATGTTGATGTCACAATTCATACCTGCACGAGAATTAAGCCCTTAGCAATTACATAAGTTTAACAAAGGTATCTCTTTAGTGTCACAATCATAAGAAAGACCTTGAAACTTTTTGGAACTCTTCTTTTACGAAAAAAAAAAAAGGATTATAGTTTTTCCGTCTACATGGAAAAAAGCAAATTTATTAATACCAAAAAATGGCGGAGAGAGGCCATGAGGAATTCAAGAACAACTTTATATGTTATTACTGTGTAATAAAGTTACTGTTAATCGTTACCGTTTCAATGAGTTTCCGTTTACGCTATTACTTTCATTTCAAGTCTTAAAAAGCTTTCGTGTTTCTGGGTGGTAAGAAAAAGAAAAAAATATCCTCTTGGAATTGAACTGGTATGCTATGAAGTATTAAACAGACTAGCATCCAAGGTAAATCTAATTACATTGATGTGGGCTCCTGGAAAGGCGTATCCAGTATTTGTGTTAGGGGCGGATGTTACAAAAAAAACTTAACAAACGGGTAAAAAGAATTTTTACGTTCATTTTTGTTACGTTTTTATGAGTCGGACCAATTTTCTTTTCCACATTAAACCACTGATGACCTACTATTCATAAGTTTTCCATTTTTTTGCTCTTACCCTAGAGTAGAAGGCTTGAAAACAAAAATTGGCGATTAATCATTAATTAGATATTTCAGCTTTTATTCTTATAATACAGATTGACTATATTTAATGTCCAATTTCATTCAAAATTTTCTTTTGAAAAACTTTTCAAGTTTTTGATGATTTAAAAAAAAACATTCTTAAAGACTAAAGATCAGAGGCAACGCTATCCTTGCCCTTTTAAATACCCCTCTGTTCAACACTGATCGTATTTTGAAATTATATTTTTTTCCAAACTAGTCAAAAGGTCTAATAGCTATACCTCCAGGAATACCATTCCCCCAAAGCCCCGGGCAAGGACTGTAAATTATGCAATTTACCCATTGTTTACAGGCAGGATTTATCATTAGAAAAAAGGAGTGTTTAATTTTGGCTGTATCCAAAAAGGTTAAGGGTATTACGGTGAAACTTTGAAGGATGTTGAAGAGTATGTTAAACTAAACCCAAAGGCACAAGGTGCCTTTGTATCCTCATTAAAAAGGAGGATCTACAATATTTTAAGAGTGGCTGAGGGCAATAAGTTTAAACTTTCTGATAATGTTGGGGCGATGTGGAAAAATGTTTGGAGGGCTGCCAGTCATCCTAAAACTGAGAAAAGATTAAAAAACTAAAATATGGCCAATATAGCAGTAAATCCAGGCATGCAGAAGCAGACGTGTCCAAAATCCTTGGGTTTACAATTCGCCTCATTATGGCATGGATCAGAAAAGCAGTCATTCACTCCAAGGATCGTAGATTCTTCTGTAGCAGGTATGCTCTACTAAACAAGAAAACAAAAAGAAAGACAACGGAATCAATAAAATGTAAAACAAAATTTTAGATTTCCTCTGGAGATTTTTCCGTAGGCAGGATTATAGGAAGGTTTTAGAATCCTCTTTAGCAGGCATGCTCTACTAAACAGGAAAATAGGAAAGTTGAGTCAATAAAAAAGAAAACAAAATCAAATACTCATGATTTCATAGCGTCCAAAAAGTTGTGCCTTCCCACGATGTAGTTAGTCTGGAACACCAGTAAAATATATCCTAGATGGAAAATAACTGTAATTTTTTCCAGGGAGAAAAGCTGATTTCTGGATAATTCTTTTGGCGAGAAAGGTCTGATATATTTCCCTACATTTAATTTGTTTCATTGTTTCGCGGTTTTTTAGTCTCTTGGGGCGAGGGCTAATTACCTTCGACCGCAGCAAGCATCCAGGTATCCGGTTGCATGGATGAAAAAATACTTCGCCCCCCATTTTCATTTAGATTCTTAAGAGGTTACTTAGTAGGCCATTAAATAATTGCCGAGACAACACTGCTTGAGTATGACAAAATAGAAATATACAAGACAAAGAAGAAAAACAAGGGAAATCACAGTCAGTAAAATAGAAAAGGAAAGTGGAACAGTTGCCTTTTTATCATTGGTTAAGAAAAGACCTCTGCTATTTTAGTTTTTATACTTCAAGGTTATTATTTTTTTATGTCTTTCCCGAAATATTGACATTTTCCTTCTTTTTCCTCGTTTTTACCTCAATTTGTTCATTGTCTTACATCTTTTTATTGTAAAATAGACCATTATATTTTTGTGACCAATACATTTAAAGACGAAAAGAAATTGCCATATTTTAAGGAGGGAGAGCCAAGGAGGGTGAATTTTAAGCTATAATTTCAGGAAACGATTTGTCGTTAAATCTGGTTTCTTTACTTTTGAAGCTTTATTTATTCTTAGTTCAGATTAAAACTCCCTAGAATGAGAATCCTGCAGAGTTTCTCATAAGATTCACTCAGAGTTTTGCCTTGGATTTTAGAGATACTTTTGAAATAGTTTTTTTTAAGTAGACATCATTCAGACCTAAAAAGTTCTAATCCTACAAATTATTGAAACATAACTTATTACTTTTGATGATTCTCCGGATTGGTTGTGTCTTAGAGACAATTTGCATTTTCCCTTGTAATATAGAAGTAGACTCTAGACTTCAGACTGTAACAGCCGTAGACTGTGTAACAAGACTGTAGACTGTAAAAGACCCAGTAAGACTGCAATGACTGTTCATTTTAATACCTAATTTTCAAAAATTTCACGGCTAAAATTTGCTAATACTCTAGTAATAATTATTTTTCAGGGAAATTTACCGGCAATTAGTGGCAAAAATATTCTCTGAGTCTGTGGAAACATGCTCATCGTCAATTTTTTTTTTTTTTTTTTTTTTTTACCCCAAAAGAAGAATTCTGCGCTTTTTTAAAATTATGTAAAAGTGATATTTTGAAAGAGTGATATTTATACCTAATCCAAACATAGGCATAATATCAATTAATATACATTGAATATGAAAATTAATATGTATATAGTATGTAAAACTATAGTATGTGAAATTATACTATTAGAAAATTTTTTAAAACTATTAGAAAAACTATTAGAAAAATTTATGTAAAAAACATACATAATAGTATGTAAAATTAATACGTACCTCGAGTTCCTCATAGCAATTGTTCTTCATTGGTTCTTCATAGCAATTATTAATATCTAACGAGCCTGTTGTATTTGTAATCATACCAGGTGAACACTTCAGGCCAAACGTTTGGCCAAGCTCTGGCTGATAAGAGCCTAAAGGGCAGGGATAACAGGGTTCTAATCCAATTTCAGAGACTTCCCCCGCATTGCAGATTGCTGAAAACAAAAGTTCAATTTTTATTCATTAATTTTCAAGAAAGTTGATATTTTTAACATTAAAAAGAAAACAACAAAAATAAATGACAAAGGCCAGCCTGATGGACCAAGAAACACACAAAAAAAATCAATCAAATGTATTTTCTTTCAACACATAATTGCTACACTAAAAAACAATGGACTTTTAGTTAAAGTAACAATGGCGGTGAAAAAGAAATTTGCATGTGGAATAGTGGCCAAAACTGTGGTTGAGATGTGACCTGATGGGCCAAGAAACGCAAAAAACAGACATTTTCTTTTAATACCGAATTATTCAATACAGAACTATTCTGATAAACAACGGGCTTTTAGTTGAAGTAACAATGACTGTAAAAATGAAATTCAACTTCAGGAAAGGGGCCGAAAATTGGCCGAGATGTGGCCAAGAAACGCAAAAAAACAAATATTTTCTTTCAATACAGAATTACTATTCTAAGCAACAACGGGTTTTTAGTTAAAGTAACAATAACAATTAAAATGAAATTTAACTGTAGGAAAGTGGCCGAAACTGTAGTCAAATAAAAACTTTCGCAACGCTATAACAATAGTAACAATGGGTTTATTAAAAAAAAAAATATATACATCATCGATTCCCTGAAGCAATGCTTGTGCGGGAGAAAACCCTCCTAACCAAAAAAAAAAAAAAAAAAAAAACAAGAAACAAAAAAAAGAAAAAAAAAAATAAAAAATAAAAAAAACACATAAAATAAAAAAAAACATAATTAGAGCTCAACTTACCGGACCCGAAAACCAACGAACCTCCAAACAACATCCAACAAAAATATAATAATTATAATCATATTCAGCTGCAACTAAACCCTCCTCAATAACAAAACTTAAGTGGCGTGGAATAATCCATTCAAAATATACACATCAAAACAATGGTTCTTTAGCGACTTACGAAAATCCTGCAAACCCCCAACATTCCTCAAATCCTCTGGCAAACTCTCCCAAACTAACGGAACTACATGGCGAATTGAAAACCTAGACCTAGACGTGACCATAGCTGGTCTTCGCATCAACTGAGAAGATCGTGTCAAATGATCGTGAACAGTAGACGCAAGACTAAACATTTCTGAAAAACATGATGGTAACTCCGAAGCTAAATATTTAAACATAAACAGAGCATTATAGAATACACATATTCCTGCTAACGGTAGAATTTTATACTCGCGGTAAAGATGCCTCACCGATGCAAATAGGTCAATTTGATTACCATAAAGAACTCTAATTGCCATATTCTGTGTTACGCAGAGCGGATGGAAGTGAGTTACGAAAGTTTTCGACCAAACCATACAACGGTAAATGAGATATGGATGAACCATAGAAAAATACAACATTCTCAGAATTTCACACGGAAAAAGATACCTAAGTTTACGCATAATACCAATATTACGAGACAATTTGCTGTTAACAGATGCAATATGGTCTTTAAAACTAAGGCTTTCATCAATTATAACACCAAGGTATCTAGTACTAGTAGATCTTACAATAGTATGGTGCCCTACTTCTATACTATTAATCCATGGATAATGTCCAGTAACTCTACCATAAATCAAAAAATTCGACTTATTGTGATTCAGTTTCAATTTATTTACTCGCATCCACTTTTCAATCGAAGAAATACCTTGTTTCAATATAGTCATCAACTCATTTTCAGTTCTAGCAGCTACGGTGAAATGGGCATCATCAGCAAAACATGGTAGAATTCCCTTAGTACAGTAAGTATCAAGGTCTAAAGAACAAGACACATTACTTGAAGCTCTACAAAGGTCATTAATATAAACCAAAAACAACAACGGGCCCAAAACAGAACCCTGGGGTACTCCAATCGAAATATATTCAATTTTAGATGTAACTCCATTCATCACAACACACTGAGTCCTTCCACTAAGAAAACTAACTATGACATTTAAAAAATCACCACGTATACCACTACTATATAGTTTTTGAACTAGTATATCATGATCAACAGAGTCAAATGCTTTAGTAATATCCAAAAATATCGAAGCTATCTTCAGACCCTTGTCTAAAGCATCATTAATAAAAGTTGTTAAAAATAAAACTCCATGCTCTGTAGGATGATGACTCCTAAACCTGAACTGACTATAACTAAAAAATTGTCTTCTCTCGAAAAAACTTACCATCCTACTATGAATCAACTTTTCAAACACTCTAGAAATAAATGGCAGTAAAGAAATCCGTCTATAATCACTAAAACATTTATTATCCCCTCCTTTAAATATCGGGATAACATTCGCGCCCTTTAGACAATCGGGAAATATTTTAGCTTTTAAACAATTGTTTACCATTCCTAAAAAATTACTAGATATAACAGGTAATATCGACTTCAAAACCTTCAAGGAAATAAAATTATCTCCTGATGCACCATTTTTCATGTTATTTATAACATCAAATAATTCATCAATAGTTACAGATTTAAGGTACACAGACACATCACAATCTTCAGGTAGGAACTGACGAAAATCTCCATCTTGATCAAATACTGGCACCGATGATGACACACGCTTCCCAATATTAGCGAAGTGATTACACATCTCATCTGCAACATTATTATTCATTCCCATATTATCTGGACGGATCAAGACGCTACCAGGGCAAGTCACCGACTTAATCAATGTCCAAGTCTTACTCGGGTTACCCTCAACTTTTTTAAATTTAACCTTTTAATATTCTACCTTAGCCAGTCGGAGTGCAGCATTTAACCTGCTATTATAAACTCTATATATTACATTATCATGAGGACCATTGCTCCTTGTTGACAACTTATATAAAAAACGTCTTATATTAATTGACTGTAACAAACTCTTTGTAATCCAAGGGTTATTTGGAGACACCCTTCTCTTCTGTATTCCTGACGCTTCAAAATATTCCTACAACGTATCCTTAATCTTTCCATACCAAAGGTCAAGCTTCAAATTTAAATCTAATTCTTCTTGTAAGAATTTAAAGTCTAACTGTTCTATCCTAAGCTTAAATCTTGAAATAGTATTTGAATCAACTAATAATTTCTTAGGCTTAGGGCGAGCACCACAATTAATATTAATATTCTAAAATATACCCGGAACTAATATAGCCAAACCAAAGTGATCCGAAACATCATTTAACACAACACTCGATGAATCATGGGGAACATTCAAAAATACATTATCAATTAGAGATGAAGATGACTCCGTCACTCTAGTACAAATATTTATAGCAGGATGCATCCCATAACCTAACATTAAATTAAAAAAATTCCGGGCTTTTAAATTAGATGCTAACAAATTCAAATCAATGTTAAAATCTCCACACACAAAACACGGCATGTTCTTACGAGTTAGAAGGTCCATTTGTTGCTCTAATAATTCTAAAAAACAATCTACACTAGCTGAAGGGGGGCGGTAACAAACAGCAATAAAAAATGGGTCACCATTCTTATCAACCTCCGTAACAAAACACTCAAAAATCATCTCTTTATTAACGGACAAATCATCCCTAACCTTCACATTCAAATCAGTTCTAATATACGGGGCAAGTCCTCCATGCTGATGGTGAGTAAGGTTCTTAACATACATATTATAATTTGGAATATCCAATAGTCCAGAATTATTATTCATTAACCATGTTTCAGTAAGTGCAAGAATATGAAAATCAGATAGCATACACAGCTCCGACAAATAATCCAATGTACTATTTAACCCCTGACAATTCAAATGAAAAATGCCAAGTTTGTCCAGTGCCAGTCTAGTATGAAAATCAACTGGGCACTTATAATTAACCTTTGGAAAAACATCATCTACCCCCATATCAAAATCCCTGTGAAGTACCCCTAATCCTAAATCCGAAACACTCAATGGATTATTCTCAAGCCAATCCAAACGATCATTACGAACAATTACCATTTTTTATAAATATATATATATACAAAAAAAAGAAAAGGAGGGTAGTTGCAACCAAACCTAACCAACTGAATAACTTACTATAACTCGGAGGGTCGGTGATCCCGTTTCCAACGTAATTGAAGCTCCAGAAAAAACACAAAATAACCTAAAAATAATAAGAAACGTATTAACAAAATAATATAAATAAACAAACGAATACAAAAAAAGTGAAAAAATTGTCACTAACACTAACCTGTCACAATACAGGCTTACTATTTCCATTACTGAATTCCAGAAAATTATAATTGAAGAAAACACAATGCTCTACCTGTGTCTACCACTTACCCTATCTAAATTCTAACAAAAACTAAATAAATGAGAGAAAAAAAAAAGAACAACTTTTCTTTTTTTCCATAAATACAAAAAAAAAAAAAAATATAAAAAAAAATATCTTAACAAAATCTTAATTCATAATTCACCATTCATGATATAACCATCTATTGGTCACATAACTCAGGGATAGGCTCATCGTAACCAAATTTTACCGCCACACCACCACGGTCGATCTGTATATATGGTGGAACTGTATTGGAAACCCATGATGAAACTCCTATAGCATTTAATCTAGATTTCTTTACATACAACTTCCTTCGAGCTTCAGGAACTGATATTGGTGCATCATCGCTAACAGATACATTTCTATGGTGTCCAATAACTTTACCTTTTAATTTCTTTCCGTTCTTAAGCACACTGACCTTCGCATCTCCAGAACCAACATCAACTTTAAAATACGGTTGCTCCTTACGGACACTACCAACAACTCGAAACCTCGGGACCATGGACAGACCTAGACCCTCCAAACACAACTGGTCAAAAAACGTTTCGGCTTGGGTGGTATTCTCGCAGGGAGCATTCCAAACGATAATATTCGTCTCTGTATGTCGATACTCAGATGCCATAAGCCGACGAGACAGATCTGCATTCCCAGTTTCATACTTTTTCGTTGCACTAGCGATAAATGAAATTTGATTTCTTAAGCTTAGAACACCAGATTCAAGCTGTGTAACACGCGTACTCGTAGTATTAACTTCTGATTTTAGCTCAGACTGTGTATTTTCCACTGATACCATGCGATTTTCTAACATTTTTATACTATCGTTTATAGAGTCTAGTTTTTTACCATTTTCAGTAAGTATTGTTAGCATCTTAGCAAAATCATCTGCCAGGGTCTTCAGTGAAGCGACATCGTTATTCCCTTCAGATGAAACGGTCGAATTCAACAAACTGTTCTCAACAGACTGGGATCCTACTTGGACAGTTTTAGCAATCTTCCTTTTTCGCCCCATGGCAAGTGCAAATAAAATAAAATATGTAATCTCTCTTACCTATTTTGGCACCTATAATTAATCCACGTCGATGCGGACGTGCAGTTCGCTAAGCCACCGTTAATTTGGGCACGGCTAAGACCCCTATCTCCTGCACCGACGATTTCCAACAGCGTTTGAATACCGACGCTACTTCAGAAATCACAACCAACTTTCAGGAATACTCTGTAGCGTTTGCAAAATTCAACTAATCAAATATTTGCATTTCATTCCACTCCTCAGGGCAAGCGGTAAAGACACCTGAACTACTACTCAATCAGAGCTTGATTCATTGTCTTTGGCCTATTTTCTTTTTTTGTCATAATTAAATGACGTAATCCAAGGTGTATAATCCCAAGCCAATTCAATGTTTCGCAATAATCTTCACTGTCTAACAAATACACTTTTTACAAACCAATTAAATTCAAAGTTAAATCCAATTTGCGTCCTCACAGTTCAAAGGCTCATTCAGTACTGACGATATCTTAAAGAAAAGGGAAAATCGAAAATTTAATTTTTAATAAAAAAAGGCCTCCATATACAGTTATACAGTTTTTTTGTAATAGCGGGTGCTAAATTAAAAAAAAAGAAGCATGGGTGAAAAATCAACTAAAAAATAAGCGAAAAATATAAGTTCCAATAAGCTGTATAAGCTATATATCCAATAAGCTCCAATAAAATATATGGCTCCAAACAGCTTAAGAAGACGCGGCACTCCTTTGAAGATAAGTTTTCTTTTAAAATCAACAGATTGTTGATGTCGGGATTTTTATGGACGAAAAACGTTGCCAAATTTAACTAATCCGTTTCGATTATTTATTACCAAGGCGAAACTTGGCGCAAAACTCAATAAAATGTGATACTGCTGTAAAAATGTCATAACTTTGAAATAACTGAATCAAAAATCTTAGAATTTATGTATTTCAGGCGTGAATAGACCCAAGATAGGTCCAGGGAAAAAATATTCTTATGTTGAAGTCCTCGGTACTTTGGATAGTTCAAAATAATTAATAAATTCTTAAAAAAACAACGGCAATCTAAACTGACCACTGTTTGGAAACCCTCTCCACGAGTCCAAGAGAGTAAGGGGAAACAAAACTAGGTTGTAATCACTATTACTTGGAGCAAACAAATCAATATCAGCGTAAATTTCCGGCATTCTCCGGTTATAAGGATTATGCTTTCGAAGTAGTACTATTTCTAAGAATTTTTGCAAATTTCGTATGTTACTAATAATCGTTAATTTAACTATCATAAACGGCAATTGCAACATTTGATACCAAGGAATGTAATAAAAATGAAATAAAGGATAAGGGATATAAACGGTAAAATTGAACAAAACTAGAACTGAATATTTCTATTTCACATTTGGAAATATTTTTCAATTATGTAAAAAAATAGAATTGAAAAGAGAGAAAAAACTATGAATAAAGGCAACATTTAATCTTTGATTAAAGATCTGCGAGGAGGGGGGGAGGAGAAGGTAATTATAAGTCTTGATGTTAAGAAACTTTCAATACTCTGTATATTATAGGCATTCATTATGGATAAATGAAGCTCCTGACATAACAATGGGTTAAGCAATGTAATAAATAAAAATATTCTATACTCCTATACTAGACAATATAAAAATAATGAGCAAAATAATGAAAAGAAAAATGTGGTTAAAGCTAAATAGATACACTGAAAATGAACTCATATAGAGTCCAAATTTTTAGTATGAAATCTGGAAATATTTTTTTTTTTTTTTTTAATGGGAAGACGCCTTTTGAAAAGAAATAAGCTACACTTTAAGCAAACATTTTTCAGTGCAAATGAAGAGCTAAGGCTTAGATCAGAAGCTGTTTGGCTAGCAATTGTCATGTTTTTAGAATATTACAAAGCCCCTCACAATTTACATATTTTTGGTTTTCTATGGTGCCCCAGAGTGAAAATCACCCCTCCCCCCGCCCCCGTGTGAACGATCTAGCTTAAAATAGGAAAGTAAAGTATTTTTTTTCACGTCCAATTCTTATTAATTCATAGCATAGATTTTAAATCTCTAAACCAAATGTAGAGGTCGATTTCACGAAAATGCGAGTTGGATGAAAATCCCGTATCCAGTGAATTTTTGTTATCACCTTGAATTTGTTCAATGAAACCATGTCTTGGCTTCCGTCCTCCTTTAATCCATCTTGGATTAAAGAGCCATAGTTCAACACTGCCCAGACTCGCCACTTCTAGTGATTTATCACTATTTATAGTCAGTTTTATATTGAATAAAGAAAGATAATACTAAATCACCACATGAACCACTACATTATTGAAGAAAATCACCAAATCAACCAAAAAATCACTAACATTTATTGATTGTTTCCTCACCGGGTGGTAAACCTGACTCAGCCGTTCGAGCAGAGTATAGCTGCAGAAACAAATCCACCTTTTTGTTGAACAAGTGATTTGGGATGGGAGGTGAATATGAGTTCAACTCTCATCCTCGTGAAAATGAGCCCCTAGATTCACAATCAATTTACATTTACATTCCTCTATTCTTCTTGTGCCTCTTCTCCAAGTAGTTGTGCCAGTTGGACATTGGTTACACTCTTTTTGGGCATATTCCATTTGCCAAGAACCAATTGGGCATGTGCTACAGGTTTCAAGGCCATCTAAAGAAACAGTCCCCGGGAGGCACTGAGCTATAATGAAGAGAAACCAGAGGTGCGTTTAATAAGTACAAAACTGCATTTTTTGCCATACCACAAGAATTTAAAATAAGACAGAAATAATAAACATAGTAAAATTTCAAACAAATATATCTTGTTCACTGTAAAAAAAAATATGATTATTAATATCCGGAGATTTTCCAGAGTGAGAGGGTTCAGGTGTTGGTGGAATGTTGAAGCCACTTCATAGGATTCTCCTGAGGCAAAAACTTGTCCTTAATACTACACAAACTATTCCAAGAAGTTACCGTATATAAACACGGGAAAAATGTCTTAAAAGAAACTGGGTTTTTGGCAATAGTATTACAGTATATGAATCAAATTAGAGTCAAATACGTAATAGAATCGAAAATAAATATACCTCATTCTTTTTTAAAAACAAAATATTTCATATTACTTCTATTAGTCATATTTTTGAAAAAGTGCTGAGGTTCTGGATATATTTTGCTGGAGGCATTTCTATAAATCTGAAATATGTCACGAAACATTTTTGATCTTAGAGACTCACAGAACTCCTTGCCCCCCTCCACCCTCTGACCAAATTTGGGAATCCACCTGTAATTCAAAATATTTTTAGTAGCTTTTGACCCGACCTTTTCCCTTAATTGGAGACCACCGGGCCAGAACCCTATGATTTTTCCTTTTTTAGTTTTCGATATAAAGTCATTGCCTTATATTAGAAATGGTCATCGTTTTCAGTTCTGTTAAAGACCTTAGGTACAATTCTCTGTCACAGATGTATTAGGTTTTATTCAGAGCTTTAAAGGGAGTTTTAGGCAAAAAGTCAAAAAATCTACCCTTAAAATTCTTGTAAGAATTTTGGTCGTGGAATATTGGCGTGAACTGAGTTTTTTTGTTTTTTTTTTTTGCTGCTTCCCTCAAGAAATGTGTTAGGATCTATTATTTCCTTGTTAAAAATGTGGTAGGTTTAAAACTAAAAAAAGAAAAGAAATTAAGGGAGCTCTAACTGACGAAATACATCAATGAAACATCCATTTAAATTCCTTACATCGGTAAATATTTCAGCATAGTATAGTCCCTACTCTGAATTCAAATCTTGATAAAAACTTCAGAGGCGGTATATGGCCCTTAAGGATATAATATTATGAATAGGGCACAATGGCGCTTAATAGGATAAGTACAAATACTCGTGTGAATTACCAACATGTTTCAGAAGGCTCTTTAATTTCCGTAATTATAGTTAAACAAGATTAAAAAATCCAGTGTTTGGATTTGACTTGATTATTTGATTTGTTAGTTTCTTGTTTAAAATATGGGTCATGGGTGATGAAACAGGTTAAGAACATATATCGAAAAGGCTATACATGATAGAAAAAACGAAAAATTCTTAGGAGAAAAAGAAAATTGAAACAATGCAAATTATTGACCAGTGAATAGGAGACCCTTGCCAAAATGTCTGCGATTCATTCAAAGTAACATTTCACTGGATGAAAATATTTCTTTTTTATATTTTTTATTGTTATCTTTTTTTTCGTTTTCCCTCTCACTTTTCCTTTTTCCCGTTTCATTCATTATAACATTTCAATGGCTGAAAATATTTCTTTTCAAGATTTTCTTATTGTATTTAGCAGCAGGCGGGCTTTTCAGTAAAACTATTTAGCCCTTTTCCTTTTGCTTCACTCTGTGGGCTACAGAGCTACTGGCTTGATTGCCTCATATTTATTAGATATATTCAGATATCTTTCAGCAGATCTTTCGACTCTAGGAGTTCAACTATGAGATGATAGATGTCGATTTCTATGCTCTGTGTTTAGGTATAGTTGGCTAGGCTCTTGGCTGATAGTGGGATTTTGTGGTGTTTGAAGTATTTTAACAGTTTACAAAGCAAGGTATGTTGTGCAGACGTCAGCATATTACATTCAAATAGGCAATGGTCAATTGTTTCATTATTCATATTACAATGCCTGCAAAGAGGGGACAAGGGAATTGAGCCACTTGAATTAGAAAGCTTATATGAGAATGCAAGGAAATTTAGTCCATTTGTTCCAGAACGAATTCTATGATAAATTTTAGAAAGATACTTATTGGGAAAGGGGGAAAGGATAGGATTAATCTTATTAAAATTAGAATCTGATAGCCTCCATCGGTAAATATCTCTAATTGGAATTGGTCTTCCACTTGGCGGTCAATATTTATAGCATTTTTTGCTATTTCATCAACCTGATGATTACCACTTATGCCAGAGTGGCTAGGAATGTACTGAAAGTAAGTTTTTACGCCACTTGAAGCAAGATTATCAATAATACTGAGACAATGATAAGTGTCAATGTCCAACTTATATTGAGGAGCTGAGGCCAGCAACTCAAGGCTTGATAAAGAGTCGGAATAGATGATCATATTATTCGAATTTTCAATCAAAGGTTGGTTTTGCTTAAGGTATTCTAATGCCATGATTATGGCATTTAACTCAGCAGACATTATAGATAAATTATTAAATAATCTCTCGCCCATTGCAATTTTCAGGTGAGGAAGGAAAACACCACTTGCAACCTTCTCATCCATTTTTGACCCATCAACAAATATTTGGAAGTGATTTTTATAGGTAATTGAATTAAGTTATGCAAATTATTTCTGGACAAAAGCAATGGGGGTTAAATCTTTATTCCATTTTGAAAATTCAGTATTTATTATGGGAAATGACCAATTCCATGGAGGGGATTGGGGCAAAGTAGGTGCAATAGAATTTGCTGGTACAGGGAACTTCTTTTGAATATTGGCATACTCATCTGCAATACCTCTATACATGGCTGGATTTCTTAACCAATTATAAATAATTTCTGAGACCACACTGGCTAATCATGATAAACAAAAAATCGCGAAGAAAGGAAACGAGGACAATTAACAGCCAGTGAAAAAATTGAAAAATTATGCAAATATTTCGGTCAAGACCTCCGCTTGACCGTCCTCAGTGCAGAATAAAACTGATAAAAATTTAAAAACCAAACCTTAAAATAAAAACACCAAACTAAAATTGGACGACCCTTTCCTAGTAACGGTGAAAGGGTAACTGAATAAAAAACATAAGTCTAAATGGCATTTCAGAATTTCATTTTGCGTAAAGCACTTTTAAAGGCTGATCGCTTTCCAGTTTGATTGTTATCAGAGAATCTATTCGATTGCACAATATAACTTTGTGGATGTATGTAAATACGATCAGAATTAATAATTTTGTCATAAATGGGACTTAGAAAAATTTCTCCAGTGTCTCTATTGAGAGCTACCTTTTGGTGAATGTGTTTTTTTATTTCAACTGCCTCCCTGAAAACTTGCGTGAGACCTTTAACGGGGGCAACGATAGAGTCCTCGTCAAACGAAATGAAATGGTGTGGATTCTCGTACACATGTTGAGCCAAGGCGGAATCAAAAACCTCAGGCCTTTGGCGTAACCTCATTGCCTTGTCGATTGAGGACTTGTGCTCAGATAACCTCTCCCCCAATTGCTGTTGGGTTCTACGAACATAAAAACAGCCACAAGAACAAGGAATTCTATAAACACCACTACCCAGAATGGGGCTGGTTTTATCTTTGCCGTTGTTAAAAAAGTTCTGTGTTCTAAGTTCTAAGTCCCATTTATGACAAAATTATTAATTCTGATCGTTTTTACATACATCCACAAAGTTATATTGTGCAATCGAATAGAGTCTCCCATAACAATCAAACTGGAAAGCGATCAGCCTTTAAAAGTGCTTTACGCAAAATGAAATTCTGAAATGCCATTTAGACTTGTGATTTTATTCAGTTACCCTTTCACCGTTACTAGGAAACGGTCGTCCAATTTTAGTTTGGTGTTTTTATTTTAAGGTTAGGTTTTTATATTTTTATTAGTTTTATTCTGCACTGAGGACGGTCAAGCGGAGGTCTTGACCAAAATATTTGCATAATTTTTCAATTTTTTCACTGGCTGTTAATTGTCCTCGTTTCCTTTCTTCGCGATTTTTTGTTTATTAACCCATTATGTAATGTGTGTGAGCTATTTGATTCAATTTTTGTAAGATGTTTTATCAAGAGTAAGCTACGTCTCTCCCTTATTGTTGTTAATCCACTGTCCATAAGCAGAAACTTGGTGCTTGTGGGTTTCCTAAGACCAAATATGAGACGTATTATATCATTTTATGTTGTTTCAATTTTTTGCATCTGGGTCTTTGCACATGCACCATAGACAATGAGCCCATAGTCAATATGGGGTCTTATATGTGATTTATAAAAATGGAGTAAGGTTTCCTCCTTACAACCCCAGGGTGTGGAAAGAAGTCTTTTTAGTATATTTGCTTTTCTATAACATTTTTTTATTGTGTTTGAAATGTGGAGGTGGAAATTAAGTTTTTGGTCAAGCATTAGACCTAGGTAATTAATATTATTATCTTCTGGAATAGTTGTTTTATTTAGAGTTAGTTTTGCATTAACATGGTTTTGCTTCCGGTGAAATTGGATTATTTTTGACTTGGTGGGTGCAATGGGTAAATCTGAATGTTGAGAGAAGTTTTCAAACTGGAAAAGTGACTTTTGCAGATTTGACTGTGCTATCTGAAAGGTGTTGCCAGATGACCATAGCACCAGATCATCAGCATATTGTAGATTCGTGTGGGGTAGGTTCATGTCCCAGAGATACAGGGCAAAAAGGAGGCAACTGAGGACTGCTCCCTGAGGTAGGCCTTTGGATATTGTCTGTTGGGGTGAAGAGGCTGAACTAACACAAACAATGAAACTTTGCACTTCTATGAATGATTTAAGAAAGTACACTAGCTTAGGAGGTACTCCAAGGTTTGCAAGTTTATTTAAAAGGATCTTGTTGTTCACATTGTCATATGCTCCTTCAAAATCTAGGAAAGCTGCCACTAGGATGTTATTTTTTTAGAAAAATTCATTTATTGCATTTGTTAGCAAAATTGAAAGCATCTGTTGAGGAGTGGTATTTCCTGAATCCAGTTTGAGTGTGTGGGATCATGTTATTTTCATCAACAAACCAGAGGAGTCTGTGATAAATCATTTTCTCCATTATTTTCCCCATCACAGGTGTAATCATTATGGGCCTATAAGACTCAGGGTTTACTTTTGGTTTATTTTTCTTTAGGATTGGTAGGAGGGACGAACATTTCCATATATTGGGGAACCTAGAAGATGCCCAAGCGTGATTATAACAATTTATCAGTTCTTGTTTGTATGATGGTGTGAGAGTCTTTATCCATGTAGGGTGTATATTGTCATAGCTACTGCTAGTTTTGGACCTAATATGATATATTGCATTATTCAATTCCTGGATTGAAAATGGATTAGTTATGTACTCGGATCCTGGGCGTCGTTGGTAGCTAGGGTTCATAGGAATTGTGGACAGCTTGCTTTGATTATTTGATGTTAGCTTATTAACAAAAAGAGTTGCAAATAGGTTAGCCTTTTCATTATCATTGTCATAATGGGTATTATTATGTATAAGCTCATACAGGAGTGGGTTGGGAGAAGTCTTTTTCCCACATATGTGGCTTATGACTTTATGTATAATTGGCTCATTTGTTTCTCTGCAGAGATTATTTGCAAAATTATTCCAGTATTTATATTTAGCATCTATTATAGTCCTTTTTATATTAGATTCTGCTTGTAATTTTTTTAAATATGAAGTAGGTGGTGGTTTTTCTATGAATTCTGTCCTAGCTGCCTTTTTTATCCTCCATTTATTTAGGCACTCATTTGTCCACCATGCTTTAGGAATTTGTTTAGGAAATGTTTTCTTAGGTATTGTCCTGGGGATAGCATGATTAGCTGTATTTATTAGTAAAGATGTCAATGCTTCAGCATGTGTGTCAACTGTTGTGTTAGAAATGCATGAACTTTGGGTGAAACTTGTAATTTCATCATTTACCTTATTTTGGAAAATAGACCAATTTGCTTTAGTGTTGATATATTTGGATGTATGAGATAAAGTTTCAGCAGGTTCATTTAGGGAGCAAACTATAGCAAAGTGGTCTGTACATAGACTATCAATTTTATTTATGTAAATTTTGTTCAAAAAATTTAAAGACACAATTTGTAGGTCAATTGTGGAGAAATTGCCACTTTTGGGGTTGAAATAAGCATTCAGGTTTGGAGGGGTAGCAACAACTAATTCATTATTATTTGAAGTCATATGCTCAATAAATTTACCAGCTTTATTTGCTGGTTTATTCCCCCACAAAAGGCTGTGGGCATTGAAATCTCCACAAATAATGATATTTTTTAACATATTAGAATTATTTATATAATTAAAGAAATCCTTGGCATCTGTAGTTTGGCCATTAGGGTTATAAAAGCTTATTATGTAGGTTTTTAAATTATTCAGCCAAACACTTATACCAATTACATCAACATCATTTTCAAAATCTGGAAAATTGATGCCACAAAATTTTATATTATTATTAACTAATAAAGCTACACCACCTCCTTTTCTCTCTGAAGATCTATCCTTTCTCAGGATAGTATATCCCAGAGACTTAATTTGTTGATTTTGGGTTAAATGAGTTTCTTGGAGGCAAGCAATATTAATTGAATTATTATTCATAAATGATGTTAGTTCATTTAGTTTATTTTCTGTGAGTGATCTTACATTCCATTGGAGTATTGATAAATGTTGTGTTGTTGATTTATTCTTCATATGGATGTGTATCAATGTTCAGCTTTGTTAAGAGTAAAGCAAGATCTTTTTTTGCTTGAATGAGTATATCATCTGGGATGTAAATTTTTGCCAATTCTGCAATAATTTTTGTTTTCTGTAGTTGATGTATGTTCATGGCCTGAACTGCATTACAGTTTAGAATGAATAAGCATATATTTGGGGATTGCATTTCTGGTAGTGCATCCTGTTTGTTGGTTAATGGATTGATTCCTGGTAGTGTTTCTGGTTTGTTTCTTCTTGGGATTGAGGGCCAGGCTGGCCTCATCTCACCGGACAAGGAGGCTTGTTGGCTTGGTGATTGCTTCTGATAGGGATGTGCGCTAGGGGGCTTAGCAGAGGGTGTTTTCGCTGGGGGGCGTGAGGCCTGGGGGGCGTTTGACTGGGGGGTTTGGGTTGGTTTCATTACAGGCTTTATTTGGTATTGTTGGGCAGCATTTGCTTCTATTGCTGCAAAGGGGTATGGGATGGCCTTCTCTGTTGATATTTGGAGTGTTAGAGCTCTTTTCTTGTATGCAGGGCATAATGATTTATTTGGAGATTCATGTGGGCCTTTGCAATTGATGCATGTAGGCTGGGAGTTGTTGCAAGTTGTCAGCTCTTTAGGATGGAAAGATTTACAATTACTACACTCTTGGAGAATTTCATTGCATTTGTTTGTTGTGTGTCCCAGTTTGAAACACTTCTGACACTGAATAGGCTTAGGTTTGTATTCCTTGTGTGGTTTGATTTGCCCAAATAGGAATAATTTTTGTGGGATATCAATTTTATCCTTCAGTGTGAATAAGAAGGATCTACTAGTTTTTAGGCCATTAGAGTTGGGTTTTCCAAGTTGGGTAACATCCTCAACTGGGATTGTGTTTCCAGCCCTATCTGAAAGGCCTTCTTTTAACTCCTGAGTAGATATCTCTGGGGGAACATTATAAACTACTATTTTTGTTGGTGATTGTTTTGGGTTCCACTTAGATGCAATAATTGGGGTATTCAAAAGGGATTTAAGGTTAATTATTGTATCTGCTGATTTCTGATCTTCTACAGCTATTAGCAGAGATCCATCACGGTTAATGTTAAGAGAGAACATTGATTTTAGCAATTTAAAAATTGCAACTCTTATTGCAGTGATCATTTTTATTTCAAAGGGGGTAGTGGGATTAATTTTAAGGTAAATTCCTAAGTTTTTGGAGGGATGATCTTGGGCAGGGAGAGGGAAAATGCTTTCCAGTGGGGAGATTTTTTTCCTTTTTTTAGAACTTCTAGAGAGGACATCTTGAAACCCATTATCATTATTTATATTTATATTGGCCCCTACACTTATCATTTTCCTATTATCTAAATTGGAGCTATCATTTGAACTTTGAGAAAGTGTGCTTGACCAGCCCAGATGGGTATCTTTCACTATGGCACATTCACTGGAATTTGATTTGGGATCTGGGGGGACATTTTTTTTTTGGAGGACTTCTAAACATTGCCTATTGGAAAAAGCTTTAAACAGAGAAAAACAAAACTAAAGCAAGAAGGGAAAATGGAATGATATCAAACCGTCTGCACTATACTATGGGGAGGAGAACACCACAGTATAGCCCTGAGGATGAGTTGAGCAGGATTGGTCTGGTATAACTGCTGATTAGAATCGATAATAATGCACAAGAAAATTTGTTTTAATTTTCTTATAGAGTTGCTGTTGTGATCATAAGGCCAAGCTGATGGCCTTATCAGCTTGGCCTTATTATATCCAGCACACCAAACACACATTACATAATTGGTTAAGAAATCCAGCCATGTATAGAGGTATTGCAGATGAGTATGCCAATATTCAAAAGAAGTTCCCTGTACCAGCAAAGTCTATTGCACCTACTTCCCCCCAATCCCCTCCATGGAATTGGTCATTTCCCATAATAAATACTGAATTTTCAAAATGGAATAAAGATTTAACCCCCATTGCTTTTGTCCAGAAAAAATTTGCAGAACTTAATACAATTACCTATAAAAATCACTTCCAAATATTTGAATGAAAGATTTTGTTATCGTTATCTTTTTTTTCGTCTTCTTCTTCTATTTAACAGCAGGCGGGCTTTTTAGTAAAACTATTTAGCCCTTTTCCTTTTGCTTCACTCTGTGGGCTACAGAGCTACTGGCTTGATTGCCTCATATTTATTATATATATTCAGATATCTTTCAGCAGATCTTTCGACTCTAGGAGCTCAAATATAAGATGATAGATGTCGATTTCTATGCTCTGTGTGCACGTATAGTTGGCTAGGCTCTTGGCTGATAGTGGGATTTTGTGGTGTTTGAAGTATTTTAACAGTTTACAAAGCAAGGTATGTTGTGCAGACGTCAGCATATTACATTCAAATAGGCAATGGTCAATTGTTTCATTATTCATATTACAATGCCTGCAAAGAGGGGACAGGGGAATTGAGCCACTTGAATTAGAAAGCTTATATGAGAATGCAAGGAAATTTAGTCCATTTGTTCCAGAACGAATTCTATGATAAATTTTAGAAAGATACTTATTGGGAAAGGGGGAAAGGATAGGATTAATCTTATCAAAATTAATATCTGATAGCCTCCATCGGTAAATATCTCTAATTGGGATTTGTCTCCCACTTGGATTGTCAATATTTATAGCATTTTTTGCTATTTCATCAACCTGATGATTACCACTTATGCCAGAGTTGCTAGGAATGTACTGAAAGTAAGTTTTTATGCCACTTGAAGCAAGATTATCAATAATACTGAGACAATGATAAGTGTCAATGTCCAACTTATATTGAGGAGCTGAGGCCAGCAACTCAAGGCTTGATAAAGAGTCGGAATAGATGATAATATTATTCGAATTTTCAATCAAAAGTTGGTTTTGCTTAAGGTGTTCTAATGCCATGATTATGGCATTTAACTCAGCAGACATTATAGATAAATTATTAAATAATCTCTTGCCCATTGCAATTTTCAGCTGAGGAAGGAAAACACCACTTGCAACCTTCTCATTCATTTTTGACCCATCAACAAATATTTGGAAGTGATTTTTATAGGTAATTGTATTAAGTTCTGCAAATTTTTTCTGGACAAAAGCAAGGGGGGTTAAATCTTTATTCAATTTTGAAAATTCAGTATTTATTATGGGAAATGACCAATTCCATGGAGGGGATTGGGGTAAAGTAGGTGCAATAGACTTTGCTGGTACAGGGAACTTTTTTTGAATATTGGCATACTCATCTGCAATACCTCTATACATGGCTGGATTTCTTAACCAATTATGTAATGTGTGTGAGCTATTTGATTCAATTTGTGCTATTTGTGAGCTATTTCTATTGTGAGCTATTTGTGTGTGAGCTATGTGTGTGAGCGGGGACAGGGGAATTGAACCACTTGAATTAGAAAGCTTATATGAGAATGCAAGGAAATTTAGTCCATTTGTTCCAGAACGAATTCTATGATAAATTTTAGAAAGATACTTATTGTGTGTGAGCTATTTGATTCAATTTTTGTAAGATGTTTTATCAAGAGAAAGCTACGTCTCTCCCTTATTGTTGTTAATCCACTCTCCATAAGCAGAAACTTGGTCTGGAATTGAACCACTTGAATTAGAAAGCTTATATGAGAATGCAAGGAAATTTAGTCCATTTGTTCCAGAACGAATTCTATGATAAATTTTAGAAAGATACTTATTGGGAAAGGGGGAAAGGATAGGATTAATCTTATTAAAATTAATATCTGATGGCCTCCATCGGTAAATATCTCTAATTGGGATTGGTCTCCCACTTGACTGGTCAATTTTTATAGCATTTTTTTCTATTTCATCAAGCTGATGATTACCACTTATACCAGAGTGGCTAGTAATTTACTGAAAGTAAGTTTTTATGACACTTGAAGCAATATTATCAATAATACTTAGACAATGATAAGTGTCAATGTCCAACTTATATTGAGGAGCTGAGGCCAGCAACTCAAGGCTTGATAAAGAGTCGGAATAGATGATAATATTATTCAAGTTTTCAATCAAAGGTTGGTTTTGCTTAAGGTGTTCTAATGCCATGATTATGGCATTTAACTCAGCAGACATCATAGATAAATTATTAAATAATCTCTCACCCATTGCAATTTTCAGGTGAGGAAGGAAAACAGCACTTGCAACCTTCTCATTCATTTTTGACCCATCAAAAATATTTGGAAGTGATTTTTATAGGTAATTGTATTAAATTCTGCAAATTTTTTCTGGACAAAAGCAATGGGGGTTAAATCTTTATTCCATTTTGAAAATTCAGTATTTATTACGGGAAATGACCAATTGCATGGAGGGGATTGGGGGAAAGTGGGTGCAATACACTTTGCTGGTACAGGGAACTTCTTTTGAATATTGGCATACTCATCTGCAATACCTCTATACATGGCTGGATTTCTTAACCAATTATGTAATGTGTGTGAGCTATTTGATTCAATTTTCGTAAGATGTTTTTTCAAGAGAAAACTACGTCTCTCCCTTATTGTTGTTAATCCACTCTCCATAAGCAGAAACTTGGTGCTTGTGGGTTTCCTAGGACCAAGTATGAGACGTATTATATCATTTTGTCTTGTTTCAATTTTTTGCATCTGGGTCTTTTCACATGCACCATAGACAATGAGCCCATAGTCAATATAGGGTCTTATATGTGATTTATAAAACTGGAGTAAGGTTTTCTCCTTACAGCCCCAGGGTGTGGAAAGAAGTCTTTTTAGCATATTTGCTTTTCTATAGCATTTTTTTATTGTGTTTGAAATGTGGAGGTGGAAATTAAGTTTTTGGTCAAGCATGAGACCTAGGTAATTAATATTATTATCTTCTGGAATAGTTGTTTTATTTAGAGTTAGTTTTGCATTAACATGGTTTCGCTTCTGGTGAAATTGGATTATTTTTGACTTGGTGGGTGCAATGGGTAAATCTGAATGTTGAGAGAATTTTTCACACTGGAAAACTGACTTTTGCAGATTTGACTGTGCTATCTGAAAGGTATTGCCAGATGACCATAGCACCAGATCATCAGCATATTGTAGATTTGTGTGGGGTAGGTTCATGTCCCAGAGATATAGGGCAAATAGGAGGCAACTGAGGACTGCTCCCTGAGGCAGTCGTTTGGTTATTGTCCTTTGGGGTGAAAAGGCTGAACCAACACAAACAATGAAACTTCACACTCCTATGAAGGATTGAATAAAAGATACTTGCTTAGGGGGTACTCCAAGGTTTGCGAGTTTTTTTAAAAGGATTTCGTGGTTCACATTGTCATATGCCCCTTCAAAATCTAGGAAAGCTGCCAGTAGGATATTATTTTTTGAGAAAGATTCATTTGTTGCATTTGTTAGCAAAATGAAAGCATCTGTTGAAGAGTGGTATTTCCTGAATCCAGTTTGAGTGTGTTGGATCATATTATTTTTTTCAAAAAACCAGAGGAGTCTGTGATAAATCATTTTCTCCATTATTTTCCCCATCACAGGTGTAATCATTATGGGCCCATAAGACTCAGGGTTATCTTTTGGTTTATTTTTCTTTAGGATTGGTAGGAGGGACGATCATTTCCATATATTGGGGAACCTAGAAGATGCCCAAGCGTGATTATAACAATTTAGCAGTTCTTGTTTGTATGAAGGTGTGAGATTCTTTATCCATGTGGGGTGTATATTGTCGTAGCTGCTGCTAGTTTTGGTCCTAATCTGATGTATTGCATTATTCAATTCCTGGATTGAAAATGGATTGGTTATGTACTCGGATCCTGGGCATGGTTCGTAACTTGGGTTCATGGGAATTGTGGACAGTTTGCTTTGATTACTCTATGTTAGCTTATTAACAAAAAGAGTTGCAAATAGGTTAGCTTTTCCATTATCATTGTCATAATGGGTATTATTATGTAAAAGATCATACAGGAGTGGGTTGGGGGAAGTCTTTTTCCCACAGATGTGGCTTATGACTTTATGTACAATTGGCTCATGCATTTCTCTGGAGAGATTATTTGCAAAATTATTCCAGTATTTATATATAACATCTATTATAGTCCTTTTTAGATTAGATTCTGCTTGTAATTTTTTTAAATATGTAGTAGGTGATGGTTTTCTTTATGAATTCTGTCCTAGCTGCCTTTTTTATCCTCCATTTATTTAGGCACTCATTTGTCCACCATGCTTTAGGAATTTGTTTAGGGAATGTTTTCTTAGGTGTTGTCCTGGGGATAGCATGATTAGCTGTATTTATTAGCAAAGATGTCAAGGCTTCAGCATGTGTGTCAACTGTTGTGTTAGAAATGCATGAACTTTGGGTGAAACATGTAATTTCATCATTTAGCTTATTTTGGAACATAGACCAATCTGCTTTAGTGTTGATATAATTGGATGTATGAGATAAAGTTTCAGCAGGTTCATTTAGAGAGCAAACTATAGCAAAGTGGTCAGTACATAGACTATCAATTTTATTTATGTAAATTTTGTTCAAAAAATTTAATGACACAATTTGTAGGTCAATTGTGGAGAATCTGCCAGTTTTGGGGTTGAAATATGTGTTCAGGTTTGGAGGGGTAGCAACAGCTAATTCATTATTATTTGAAGTCATATGCTCAATGAATTTACCCGCTTTGTTTGCTGGTTTATTCCCCCACAAAAGGCTGTGGGCATTGAAATCACCACAAATAACTATATTTTTTAACATATTAAAATTATTTATATAATTAAAGAAATCCTTGGCATCTGTAGTTTGGCCATTAAGGTTATAAAAGCTTATTATGTAAGTTTTTAAACTATTCAGCAAAACACTGATACCAATTACATCAACATCATTTGTAAAATCAGGAAAATTGATGCCACAAAATTTTATATTATTATTAACTAATAAAGCTACACCACCTCCTTTTCTCTCTGAAGATCTATCCTTTCTCAGGATAGTGTATCCCAGAGACTTAATTTGTTGATTTTGGGTTAAATGACTTTCCTGGAGGCAAGCAATATTAATGTAATTATTATTCATAAATGATATTAGTTCATTTAGCTTATTTTCTGTGACTGATCTTACATTCCATTTGAGTATTTATATAGTTTGTGTTGTTAATTTATTCTTCATATGGCTGTGTATCAATGTCCAGCTATATTAAAAGTAAAGCAAAATATTTTTTTGCTTGAATGAGAATATCATCAGGGATGTAGATTTTTGCCAATTCTGCAATAATTTTTGTTTTCTGTAGTTGATGTATGTTCATGGCCTGAACTGCATTACAGTTTAGAACAAATAAGCATATATTTGGGGATTGCATTTTTGGTTGTGCATCCTGTTTGTTGGTTAAGGGATTGATTCCTGGTAGTATTTCTGGTTTGATTATCTGGTTTTATTCTTCTATAAGCCTCTTCTCATCTCTATTAAATCTAAAGCTTTTTCACAAATATTTCTAGCTGTGGTCCTAACTTTCTTCCCTAACATACCACCAGCAACTTCACAAATTGTTTACCTAAAATTATTCCATCCATCTTCCACATTGTTAAATTTTAAACTTTCCAGTTTATTATACAGGTGTTCCTGGAAATCAAATTCTCATTCTGGAGTCTACCAATATCATAACTTCCTGGGAGGTAGTTACCCTTCCAAAATTTCAGCTTTAAATTAACCCTAGACACCAGCAGATGGTGATCTTTACATAACAGCTCTCCAATTTATCCTAGTATCTTGTATTGATCCTACCAATCTTCGGTTTAAAATACAATAATCAATAAGGTCTGATGCCTTACCATCATTTAAATATCATGTTAACTTATGGGCCATTTTATGACCAAACACTGTATTTGTTATAACTAGATTGCTATACTTACAAAATTGAAACAGTCTGTAGCCATTGCTGTTTTCTTTTGCTACACCAAAATTACCTAGGTTAGAATAGCATCTATCCCTATTTCTACCGACCTGGGCGTTAAAGTCTCCTAATAACAACACCATATTTCTACCCGGGACCCTGTCTATTTGCTCCTGTAACTGTAATTAAAATTCCTCCGAGTCACTAGTATCTCTGGCAGTTGGTTCTACTGGGGCATATACTACTATAACTCATACCCTGAACTTTTTAGTCATAAAATGAGCGATAAGTATACTATTATTAATACCTTCCCAGCCTAAACAAGACTTAGCACTTTCCTTATTCATCGTGAGTCTTATTCCCTGTCTATATAGCCCATCCTTCCTTCCTGAGTAAACAAATTCTATATCACCTAATTTCAAGCTTCCTACTGCTTTCTAGGGCTATAAAGAAAGAAAGGTTGAAATGGCTAGGGCACATTCTGCAAATGAAGGGTGACAGATTGCCAAAGATTTTCCTTTTCGGCCAACTGTCTAGAGCTAAACAGAAAGCAGGTCGTTTGCAAGTGGGGTGGGAGGATGTCATAAAGAAAGATTTAAAGGAAATGAAAACTTCCTGGGAGGGTATAAAGAGGGGGGCTTTGAATAGATTGGGATGTAGGAGGAGTGTGCGTGGCTGTGTTGGCCTCCTGTGGCTTGAAGTGGTGGTAAGTTGTTAGTAGTAGTAGTAGTTACTTGTATTGAGAAGCCAAATACCCTAAGATTGTATAACCAGATGAAAGTAGTCAATGGAGAAGAGTTTTACTTGAGATTGAACCTACCAGGGAGGTCACCTAACTGTTTGTTACAGGTGCGAGCAAATTATGTGCCACTGCGTAGGGAACCTTGGATTCATATGACAAAGATGGATGGTGTGCTTACCATCTTTTTGGGGAGTTTAGGGATTATCTGGAAAAAATTCTGAGTAATTGCCAAAGTTTGGCAAATTTAAGGAATAGTTTTTTCATAGGGATGCACCACTGCTCTCATGTATTTTTGAGACCTCTTCTAGGGACCTAATTACTGTAGAAAGCTTTGTGAAAAAACTTTTAGAGACAAGGAAGATATAATTCCAATATGTTGAGTGTTATTGTTCAATTTTTTTTCAAATTTGTTCATTTCTTTTGCATATATGGCCACTGATATATATACATATATACATATATATATATATATATATATATATATATATATATATATATATATATATATATATATATATATATAATATATATACAGAGTTATATAAGAATGAAGACAAGTTGTTGGTTTTGTACGAGTGTGATTTATGCTCTTGAAGTACATTTTAGGACAAATGTCTTGAAGTAGGCCTACATTTTAGGAAAATGATTTAAAATAATTTAGTACCAACTGGTCCAATAAGCTCTTCTCATTTAGAGTATAAGAAATCCAGGGGAAGGGGCACAAATTATTCGTTTATTTTTCAATAATATTATCAAAGAAGTCATTGTTCAATGCAAATATCCAAACAAGGCATTTTTCAAAATCTAGGAGGGAGACTAAAAATCTAGGGGACACAAATGACGCCACTGTTAGTTTAGTTACACATATGATTAAGAACAAATGTTATAATTATAAAATAAAAATGGAGTATTAAAAAAAAAAAAAAATATTTTTAAATAGACGGAAAAAATTTTTGCAGTACCAAATGTACTGCTACATCTGCCATATGTCATGTTCATATGATGTCAATACACCATTTGATGCCTTTTTTATTATGATCAAAATTATAGTCAGCATTTATATTTGAAATGAATGTCAGGTAACACATATCTCGTGAAAGTAAGGTTTAGGTTAGGTATAGCATATATAGGGAGGGGGGGCTTAAAGTAATTTCTTATAGAAATGCTTATTATATTTGTAATCAGCATAAAAAAAGCCATCAAATGGTGTATTCACTTTATTCCTAACTCAATAATATGATTTGGTAGATATTGACCAACAAATATAACCTATACCCTGAATTGACAGATATAGAGGGGGAGGGGCTAAAATTCATTTCCAATAGAAATGATTATTATATTTGTAATCAGCATAAAAAAAGGCGGTAAAATTCTACTTTAGCTACTTTTGACTATCTTGGAAAGGGGTTAGGTTAAGAAAATGAGACTTTCAGGGATGGGTCTACAGGCTAAAGCATGTCCTAGGAAGATATTCTGAAGTACCCACCTCCACTCCTTCTCCCTCTAGAGGGTCCTGACCTTTAAGAATCTGTGTGTTATAAAAGTAAAACCTTGCAAAATAGATCTTCTGCTTAAATGAAGTACAGCAAAATTGTTTTCAGCTTCACAACTTTGCTCAATCCCAATTTATAAGGTTTTAAAGATATGCAAATACATTTCCTAAATTTTGGAAATAAACTATTTATATGTCTTAAAATTCTGCTCAAATAACTGAAATTGCATTTTCACAGCTAAAGCCAGAGAAAAAGAAACTGATAACTGAAAATTAAGGTAAAATGAATTTCATGACCCTCTAGAGGGAGAAGGAGTGGAGGTAGGTATTTCAAAATACCTTCCCGGGACATACTTTAGGCTAGCCTGTAGACCCATCCCTGAAAGTCTCATTTTCCTAACCTAACTCCTTCCCAAGATAGCCAAAAGTAGCTAAAGTAGAATTTTACCAAAAAGGCATCAAATGATATATTCACTTTAGTTGTTACTCAATAATATGATTTGGTAAATAGCCTATATTTGGAAAGAGCATAAAAAAGGTAGCCTATCAAGTAGTATGTTTACTTTATTTGTCAGTCAATAAAATGAACTACAAAAAAATTACCCAAAATAAGAATTGCATAAAAAGAGAATCAACTTACTTGCAGGCTAGAGACTGAACTTGAACTAGCCAGCACCTTAAAGGTGCTGGCTAGGAGTGACACAGCTTCCATTAAAAAGAAATTTACATTAAAAAGAAAATATTTTATTTGGTATTTTTGTTGAATTTTGTCCGAAATATTCTTAAGGTTTAAGCAATTCCTTGGTTTAAACATTGTCTTAGGTTAATTATCGGTTGTTTTACTATTTGTTTTTAAGGTGCAGTGTCAACAGTTGTACTTTTTTCAGTCGTGAAGAAGAATCTACATTTATCAAGTCTTATGTAAATCATGGAAAAAAACTTCAAATAGAAGCTTAAGCAGAAGCTCATTTAGCTATTGGAGAAAAGGTTTCTAAATAATGAAAATTTAGGTTTATGCATTATTATAAAAAGAATGGAGAGAAACTTAAAAATGTATTTGACGCAGAAGTTGAAAAAGTTGTTGAAGAAATGTTTTCTTGTAAATTTTGTCTTGACAAGCAGGTTAAATTTTTGTTTTCTCCATGCCGCCATGCGGCATGTTGTTCCAGGTGTGCTTCTTCCTTACTAACATGCGCGGTCTGTCTTGAGGTTATTGATGACAAGCAGAGAATATTTCTTCCTTGATGCAAATAAAATGTATCCGGTAGGTTATTTCACAATATGCGTTCCCCAATTTGCTTCTAAATAAGTGCGATTTAGGTCTATTTCAATGATTATTCATTGATTGGTCCGCATTTTTAATAATTACAGTCGAGTAGTTATATATTACTGTAAATTTTCAGTGTTTTCTTTACTTCTCCTGTATGTTTTATAGAATTTGTAAAAAGATTCTTTTAATTTAGATATAATTGATAGATTATAAAAATTAGTGGTTTGATCTAAGTAACTGAATCTCATAAAAATTAATGGCCCAGAAAATTTAAATCTATAAGCGCGCTATTTTTTAATCTCTTTTTTTCGACTTATCGTCTTAAACTAGGTATTCTTAAAGTTTTCTTTCTTTCTAGAAAGAATTACTGGTTACTGGTTGTTTTACTCTTTGTTTTTAAGGTGCAGTGTCAACAGTTGTTCTTTTTTCAGTTCCAGCTGTGCTTCTTCCTTACCAAAGTGCCCGATCTGCAGTGTTTCCACTTATCATTTGAAACAATCTGTAGAATCTTGACAATTTTCGGGAGAAAATCGGGAGATGGCTCTCAGGATTCGGGAGAAGGATCTCAGGATTTGGTAGACTTTCCAGTTTTTGTATTGTGTCTTGAGTTTTTGGAGGTGTTCGAGCAATATGAGTATAAATTACCACATTCCTAATTTTGAGTGCAGATGTACTTGAGCCAGCTGCACTTCCGGAAAGAAAATTCAGCAATCAACGTTGTCAAACATTACAAAATGAAGCAGCTACAAGCTTGAAATATATATAATTTTAAAACTAAGTGCAGTTATATTTTATTCATTCTCTAAAACTGTTAAATTAAGACATTTTTCTTCATAGACCCTTACTTTTTCTGGCCATTTATGATTGCACACGACGACCCACTAAGTTCAGGACTGTGACAGAAAATCCTGACGAATAACGGACACTAGGTCTTTGACCATTGATTCTGAGTTACGTGGATAATTTTTTTACCACCATCCCCAGAGGTATTCACAAATGATAAAGTGAAAACGCAAAGTCGTAGCTCATTAGTATTGATATAACTGAAAAAAATATAAGAAATTGCAAAACCTTCAGATACATATACCACATTAAATTCATAATATGTGTCTATAGCATAGCTTTTATAGCTGTGCTGGTAACTCAGATATTCTAAGATACGATACTAACTCCCTTTTAACCTCTTTCTGAGGGGCTGGTCAATCGTTAGTGTGTCTGCTGTAACTCCGTCTCGTTTAATTTCAAGTTTCGTCTAATTTGTGGATGTCAATGTTACTGTTAACAAATGAGTCCCTCTGCCTGTATTTACTTCTTGTGTAAGCTTAATAGTCTTTCTGAAGTTACTTACGAAAATGGCAAGGAAAACAGATATTTTACAAACTTTGCCAAGTTTGGTTTCCATGGTGGTCTCGTGCACTCAAAGCCGATTTCGAGTAGTCCACGGCTGTCAGAGTCCCTGTTTTATCATTATTGGCACTATCAGAATGTTTTCGCCATTCTTTATCAGTCGCACTTTTTAACTTTTTGTACTCGTTTTTAGCCTTTCCTCGCAATTGTATCTTTCGCAATATACCGACAGGCCTTAGCGGACAATATTTGTCACTTTCTGCTTACACAGTCTTTCTTTATCAGTAAAGTTCTCATGTGGCATATTTTTTCATGAATATGACTAAATTGTCAAACAAAAAAAATCATAAATTTTTTTCAAAATGCAGCAAATATCGTCTCTGTTTCTTGCGTTGGATCATTTGAAGCAAACCCCTTCTGTTCTACTGAGCACCTGCTGACAAATTCTAATTTTTGTCATATTTCTTTAAATTTGTAGTAAGTGTTGATCCTTTCGAAACTAATAAATCAGCTGAACCCACATAGTGCTAGTTCACATTTTCTTGGTGCAAGCCAACAACATTGATTAGTTTATGAATTGAAAAAAATTAGTTAATTGCAAACCATGATTGTGTTTAATTGATCAAAAACAGAAAACCAATGCAATCACTATGGAATAGATAATGGGCACTGTTCATACCTAAGCCAATAAATTCAAGTCGCAGTACCCCAATTACATGGGACGTTATGAATTGAACATAAAAAACCACAGGCAACGGACAGGTAAAAAAAATAGAAAAGACTGACCAAAAGTAACCTGGTCCGGGGCGTAAGTTTTTTGGAGATTTTCGGGAGATTCGGTATCTTCTTTTTTTGTCGGGAGATTGATTACAAACTCGGTATACCTCATGAAAAATCGGGAGAAGTGGAAACACTGCTGATCTGTCTTCAGGTTATTGATGACAAGGCGAGAATATTTATTCATTGATGTATAGAAAATGTAGAGGGTAGGATATTTCTAGATATGTAGTCAACACTGTTGTTATCTATAATTGTGATTTACAGGGTCTATTTCGATCATTATTCATCGCTTGGTCCGTATTCATTATTTCAGTCGAGTATATGTATTATTATCCAGTTTAAGTGTTTTCTTTACTTATGCTATATTTTATATAGAATTTGTAAAAAGATTATTTTAATTTATATATTATTGCTGCATTATAAAAATGAGTTGTTTGATATAATCACCTAAATCTAAAAAAAATTAATTTACAATAATAGTTAAATTTTTAAGCACGGTATTTTTTAATCTATATTTTTGAAATATTGGATTAAAATTGTTGTACTTTTATTATACCAATGTGAATTTATATTACGAACAAATAAACTTCAAAAGTGTTATAGATAAATTTTTTTGTAATGTGAAAAAAACAATTTTTACACAATTCCAGATATTTCTATAAAATATCTAGTGACCCTCATAATCCGCATTAATACACTAACCGCCTTTAAGATATTATTTTTATTAGGTCGCTACTGATGAAGGGTGATGTTTTTTTTATCAAAATATATGGACGTTTGTTCCTGTTTTTTTGTTTTAACTGTCTGAATAGATTGATTTATCCCAAATTTGAAATCTATTTTTTTTTAATATTAAATTAAATATAACATCCTGTAATTATATTTTTATGTTAGTTCTTAAAAATAATTAAACAATATTAAAATTTTAATATAATAAATGTTTATTAGATATTTTCATTATTATAATTAACTTTTTTTTGACAAAAAATATCTTGATTCTTTTTCTGTTTGTTATTTAATTATAAAAAAACATATTTTTTCTAGTATTTCGGAACAAGAAATCTTTAATGTATTATATAAGAGGGTCCTTCATTAAATACTCCAGCTGTGGTTACTTTTTTGGTAGGTACATCCTCCACTCACCTCCAGTGTATAGTATAAAGTTTAATACTGTTATCGATAATGTATCATAAATAATTTGGTATTGTGGCGATTTTATCATTTAAAGTAGGTAAAAGAGTTTTATAATCGAATGATCAAGTTGATGCTGAAACTGTTATTACATTGCTATACTATATTCTAATTACACTATCAAAAAACAAATTGTAGTATCTCTATTTCTTTTTTCGTCGCACACACTTGACGAATAAAAGTTCATTTTTTTTCCCATGATTGAAAATAAAAATGAACTTTATTGTTAAAAAAAACAAAAAATAATAACTAATCATTATATAAATAATATTAATAAAGGTTAAAGCGGAGTGACAACTTAATTTTGTTTATTAAAATGTCAACACATATATTTTTTTATTTAAAGTCATATTTATTCCTTTTAATTAATTTTTTTAAAGATAATTCTTGACCCGAGTTATCTTCACAACCTTCTAAAAATTTTATAATCAATTTTTTATACGCGACATGATTAAATATTTACAATTACATTCACACTCATTAATTTGATCGGGATCAAACAAATTGAGTATTCAATGTAGAAGTATATTTTGTCTACACTATTGGGAAGGCTCGAATTGAGAAAAACCTCAAAAAGTAAATACGAACAATCTGTCGAAAACTAGATGCCTTCTCCTATCGTTTTGAATTTCATATCAAACTATGGATAGGGCTAGAGCTGAGCCCAACCACAAAAATGCTACAGAATATTATGCATAGTCCCTTTTAACATTTACTTATGAGAACTAAATCAATTTTAACTAATTTTTACAAGTTTCTTTTTCTGTAGTTTCTTAGATATTCTTAATTATGTTAATTAATCAATGGTTGTTTATATTTTACCATCAAAATATGACAGTTTGCACTCGCATACTCATCCTCAAAGAAAAATTAAAATAGTCTAAAATAGTTGACAAACATATAAATAGTATTTCAATTTGCATTTTAATATAGACTTGGAGCATACATGCTGTAATTTGTCGCTTTCCTGCATTTACTTTAAAGTTGACGTTTAAAGCTGTGCTTAGGACGCTGCACTTTTGTGAACATAGGACTTCTGGATTTGGAGCTGTCACTTTGCCTTGCAAAATTTTTTTTTTTATAATGTCCAAACATTAAGAGAAGTTTGCTGGGGGAGGGCCTTGGGACCCCCCCCCCCGCCCGCGGGGACTACGTACGGAGGACGGGGGGGGGACGACTTCACGGGGGGCGGGTAGTTGTGCACAATTCCTATGGGTGGGCGTTTTTTGTTTTTCTAGCATGTTTATAGGATGATTGTTGCAATAGTGCAATTTTATTAATTAAACTTCAAGAGCTTAATTTTGAAACTAATTGAAAACGATTAGTGAATTCTTTTTTATTTGTTTTTTTTTACACTTTTTCAAGACGTAATTCCATAAAAGTAAAAATAGCATATATTAAACTGAAATATTTATATTATTTTAAAAAAAAACAGTCGATTTAAAAATTACTATTTTCAAATTCATGTTTTGAGGCTTCTAGCATTCGATTTGGCAACCATCGTTGAAACTGACTCACATTACAGGCATTGGATTGAAGGTGATGTTGTGTCACTATTAGCGACTCTTAATTTGGTATCACTATCTGGTCCAAATATCTGAAAACGCCCTTATTTCAAGCCTACGGCATCAGTAAGCGTCTCGCGTATTCTCAGCTATCCAGGATAAGTATCTCCCAACACCAGTATAGACTCCTTGAAAATCAGCTCAGCCACAACCTTGGCCCCATGATACAACTCCTGAAAATTTATTTGTTTTAGTTTTCAAGGTCCTGCAATTAGCATATAAAAGCAGAGGGGACACACTATTAGATATGTTTTAATAATCTTTTATTAGCTTGTAAATATTGTATCTGAAGGGTTGTGCAGATCTATCCTTTTTTAGCTAGAATCAGCCGTATTTTCTCAAACTGGGTCCGTATTACATTAGCTTTATTACTAGGAACTAGTTATTATTGTCGGTTTATCCTTGTAAAAAGGCAAAGACCACGATTGTCGTGACCCTTGTGGCTTGACAACTATAACCCAAAAAAGACCTGTACTTACGTCGCTTACATTCCTTGAACATTGATGGGACGTTGCATAGAGAAAAAAAAGCTCTGGGAGATTTTTCACACAACCTGTTAGTGCATTTGTATCAGAAAAGTATCATCGGCCTGTGTTTGAATTACAGCGGGAAAAGTTACCCCCCGTAGCTATTACCCGTAGTTAAGTTACCCGTAGCTGTGTTGGCCTCAGGTGGCTTGGTGCTGTTGTTATTTTTGATCAATACTGTTAAATTATAAGGAAAATTAAATTAAATTAAATTCTTTCTAAAAAAAAAGAAAAATTGAAATTAACCGATATCTTTTTGAAAAAAAAAAATACGGTACAAATATTAATAATTGGTTTTTAAAAAACTGATTTATATACAAGTATTTATAACTTTTTTTTCTTAACTGTTATCCCGGGTTTTGGTTTTTTCGCAGTTATGTGGACATAATTTCAGTGCTGTGATTGTTAATCTTTTCTATTTATATTGAAAATGTATTACAGCGCTCTGGACGAGAGACGGTATGCCCAACAGTAAAGACTGGAAAGGATTTATAAGTATGTTCTTTGAAGATTTGGATGAAGAATGAACATCAGGATTGGTTGAAAAACAGTCCTTTATAATGAGATGCAAACCTTAAGTTGGAACCTAAGCCAAAATGTACTCTGAGTGTTTATATTTGAAAAAGATGACAATGTAATGATTAACCGGATTTCTATTTCAGGCTCTAGGTGAGATGGCTGACTCGAGCAAGCTGAGGACGCTTTTTTTTGTTATCAATCTAATCCTGTAAGATATACAATATGAACAAGTTTTTTAATTTAGTATAAAAACGAGAGAAAAAGTAAAAACAAGGTGCGAGGATTTACACTACAAACAAGTGACGATGATTTCCAGTCCATGGAAATTCAGGTCGGACGGTCAATTGGGCCTAGCATGGGCCCATAGAAATAGAAAAGATAAAACATCACAAGCATGAAAGTCTATACACATCAATGAGCTCCAACCTCAAACCGTGAGAACGATGAATAAAAAAAGTTATAACTAATGTTAGCTACTGCATATGGTTACCAACTTTGATTGTAGCAAAACAAACCCCTGCTTAAAATATTGCAAGGATTTTTTTTTCCAATTTCTATATTTTAATTTCAATTTTTTCTTTTTTTTTATAACAAATTTAATTTAATTTACTGTTAAATAGTATTTAATACTATAAATAAAGACAAACCACAGTACCAATACACCTGAGACAAACATAGCTAATCAGTCTCCTCGTCAACAACACACTCTTCAAATAATCACTCTTTGCACCAATATTAGATACATTATAGATAAATTTATTAGAAAAGAAAACAAACACTACTGGTCTTCGACTTCCAAGAAATGCAATAAGCTTGACAGGGACAGAGATTTGATCACTCTCAGATCATTCAAATAACATTAATAACTTTCTACTAAACACGCACGAAACTCGTCTGATGAATGAATAAAGGAAAAAAAGAGAGACAGGTGAAAATACACGAAGTAGATAGAAAAAAAATAACAGCAAAGAAACTCGGGGACAGACATTAAATATAATTAAAAAAAAGACTTGAGAGTTCTTGACACAAACTATACTAAAGATATAAAATACACATATTTGCCTGTGACTTGAAAGCCGGAAGACTATGAGCTTTTTTCACTCGCTTGTTCAATATAGTTCAAACATGTGACCATAAGAGCGAATCACAACGGAGGCCCGAGCGTTAATCCTACACTCTTGAGTTAAGTTCTTAGCTTTTCTTGAATTATTATCATCAAGTTCTATCTTAAAATTAAAAATATTTTCAAACTCTGGTGTGAGCAGATGATTCAAATATTTATAAGATAAACACGCGACGGTGTCCTATAGTAGTGGGGTTAGCTTCATTTAATGGTCCAGAAAGTTGTAAATTGAGAATGACAACCCCCCCCACACACACACACACACACATCCCTCAGAGCAAAGGTTTTAAGTTATGTCCTGGGGGATATAAGGTTTTTTTCTTACAGAAAGGGTGGTCATTTAAACCTCAGAGGGAGCTCATTTGATTGGTAATCAGAAGTTCTACTGGCGTTATAAACAATTAAATTTGATAGGAGGTCCCACAGCCCCCTTCCCCCCCCCCCTGTACACCAATCATATCCTCTAACACATTTAATCATAATTTTTGAGATAACCATTTAGTTCACTGTAGTGGAATGATACAGAAATTATATCTTTGATGATACCCCTCCCCCTCCCCATAGCTCCCTCACGGCCCGTGGGGGAAGTGAAGCCCCCGAGGGATAGACGGGTGTCAGATACATTGTGTAAACATACAATTACAAGAGGTCGGATCGTAGTGTACCTCCTTCTGTATATAGCGTTTTTTTAAGAGGACCATTTAGTCTCCTACCAATACCCCCCCCCCCCACACCCACACACACTCCCACGGTGCAATTTCCCGAAACGCATCTGATAGAAATTTTATGTGAATATTCCAACTCGGATTTCGCATCTCTCGGTATCTTTCATTGATAATTTTTTCGTTCCTGGTTTAGTGATTGAAAGATCCCAAGCAGAGGTGTTTGGGTCCGACATCTCGGATCACCTTTAAATAAGTGAAATAAAGATGACTCAGTCAAATTATAATAAACGAAATGGAAGGGCTTCGTTTTACAGTGAAATGAATAATAAAAAACTAAAGAGTTTTGCAAATATGATGGCTGAAAAAAATTTCTAGAGTGTAATAAAGGACAAGTGTCCAAATACTTCATATGAACTATTCAGTGAGATAGTGACGAGTATAATGAATGAAACATGTCCCTGGCGAAGAATAAACCCTAATAGAAATTTTTCTAAGAAACCAGTAATACCAAAAGCTATGTTAGTTTATATACATCAGACAAACAAACTTTATGTGAATTATTTAAAGGAACATTCAAAATATAATTTCACAGAATTGAAAATATTTCCGAATATTTTAAATTCAGTAAAACTGTCTTATCAGAAAATTTATTTCAAAAATGATTTTCATTAAAATAAAGGTACTATGAAAAATACATTGAAAACAATAAATACACTTGTGGGTAAATTTCATAGTAAGGAGGACCTTTGTCAGGACTGGATACTTGATTAAATCAGGCCCATGTGCTGATTTGTCATAGTAGGAGTTGAGGATTCTACTCACTAACTCAGGAGACCTTGGAACTGTCAAGAATCCGTCCTCATCCCTGAGGAGCTCTGATTCAAACTGGGCCTTATACTCAGCATGACGCGCATCCTTCTCGCTAGAAGTGAGTGTTTTCTCCTCCCCTTCAATCCCAGTCACGCTTAAGACTGCGTCTAAGCAGTCCTCACAGCGTCGGAATAGCTCCTGACAAATTCAAAACTTCCTTTCCTGTGGTCTCTCCTTACGAACTCTCCGTTTAGAAGTAGTTTCCTGGGCAGGTTTTTGTCTGTTGAGGCCGAACCTACTGCCAGACCGTCCCCCCTCCTTCTACTCCCTCCCGTCATCCGTTTCTCCATCCCGTCGCGGGTGAGGTCTCGTCGAGAACTCTCTACAGAGTGTCTCCCCAGAGAATTTTTCTTCCAGAACAAGAAGGGTGGTAACCCTGAAGCGACTCACTCCGTGTGGCCGCCCTTCCAACGATGGCCACACTACCTCGGGGGGGGGGGGGTCTAACACCGGGGACAAATAACACATAAAAAGAACCTCGTATATAAAAACCCCATACCAATCACACTCTTTCGCGGGTTGGGTTTCGGTGGTGTACTCTGATTTTGTACCTGGTCGTCTGTGGGTATTTCAGTCGGACCCGGCGGTCAGCACGCCGCTGTACAAGGTCTTCAATTATCTCAAGGTACTCGGGTCGCTTACGGGACTTCTTCGGGCCACATAACCATTATCAGTTGAAATTACGCAGAAAATTAATTGATAAATTCATTATAAAACAACCGTTAAACATAAAAAGTGAATCTCCTCTTTTGACCTGTTGGCCTATGTGCATCATTTTGTCAAATATTCTCCGTCAAAAGCCAGCTTAAGGCTCAACAATGACACACGACCAACATTAAGTGAATAAATCACACTTGTTGATAAAATATAAATTTACACACGACTTTAGGGCAAATCATGTCTGCGCGGGGTGTATTGTTTCAGTAGTGGGTTCTTTCACCACAGATACCTATGGCTGACTTTTTTTTTGTATCTATATTTGTGTGTATAATGATGATAATCCGCTCTGATTTTATAACTCTGTACCGAACTCTAAAAAATTTTTCACGCTCACCTCGACGCCCGAGGTCCTTTAAAATCTGCGCTGATTTTAAAATAAGTTCCCGAAATGAGCTGCGTGTGCCCAGCCCTAATTTCTTTGGTTCCTAAATGGGATAAAAATTTAAAAAGGTTGCATTCTTCTAAGTCTTTCAGACCGAACCGTAATTAACCATTGCTATTCCAAGAGGTCAACTGATCCACTGCTAGGTATATAGTGGTTCAAACTTTGGAGGAAAGAAGGGGGTAAAATTATCCAAAGGTTTAATTACCCCGCAACTTTATTTCATATCTTAGAGCTTAGAATTATCATTAGTCACATCAGCTGGAATCCCAATCTGCTGACTGATGCACGAACCATTTGACTATTATCTGTATACTGAGCTTCAGCCAAATATAAATAATTACCTTTAGTTTGTGACATTACGACTAACTAAAACAGTAGCAATTAATAATAATTAACGCTGAAAGACTCCTACAACCAATCACCTTTGGTGAATAACTATCGATATATTAGTTTTCATGAAGCTTAGTCATTAGTATATTTGTATTTAAAATAACAAATATTTATTGACTTAAAAAATCTAAAGGTGTACAATAATGAAAATATCTTTTTGTATTAACAACTTCTGACATCAAAGTAATACAAAATCAACGTCTAAATTTGATAAAACTTATTCAATCAATTCTTAACTAATCAAGTCCTTACATTAAAACTTATGATTACTAATACGAATATACAACTTCAATTTTCGTATGCTCCTACAATTTTGTACAGAAGCATTTTTTGTCATCATTGGATCTAAAAAATATACTATAGTCAGAAATTTTAAATTTTCATATGTAATCACTAGAAGTTAATATCGCGATCAATTATGTTAGCAAAAATGGAGATGAAAATATGAGTGACTTACTGACATTCTCAAAAACATGCACTCAGTGTTATGTGTGTACTGACATTAGATCACTTCGTTCAAAAGGACTCAATCCAATAGACCGGCTTAAAAGAGCTATAGGTTGCAGTCATGATGGAATTACTGTAGAAATCAATGACCGTTCAAAAGACTTTAAGATTTTAGCACAAATCCTGTGTTTCTGATTAACAAAGAAAAATTTTTTCACTATGTCAAGAACGTTAACGTTAATTATTTTAAACTGAATTGCATAAAACTTATCAAAAAATATTCCGTAGATTTAGACCCATGTTAGTTGTCCCACGAACTCACAAGATAAGAAAAAAATAGTACGTACCGACACATTTCCTAAGGGAAACCACAAGATGAGGTAGAAAATATTGTTTAATAGTGACAGGGAAGAGTCTCCGCGAACTCTGGAGTGATCAGGGGTCATTTAGTAAAATTAACGTGCCTCACATCGACTATGGGCCAGAAGTGACTAAATGATTTAGTATTAATGAGCATAGATCGTAAAGAATTAGCAGCAAATAAGTCATATCTTTCATTGGATCATATAGTTGAAAAAAGTGTGGCTGATGAAATCCAAAGATTATTTTCCCTCTCCGTCCCAACAACAAAAACTTCATGCTCCTTTTCCACAAGCTTTATATGTTCAAGTCACAACGGTCCTGTGCACCAAGCTTACTAAATTTAACTGAAAATATCAGTTTTGACACAAAATTTGTTTACTAGACCTTGAAGAGGAGAAATGTTGATGACCTGTATACATAGGCTTGTTTCCAAAAACTGTTCTGTCCATGTAAGGGTTAAAGATGATACATCCATAACTTTGTATTACTTCAGAGCCGCTATTTTTTAAATAAATTTGAAAATAGAATTAACTAAGGGCACATTTCAAAAACATATATTGTTTTTTGTATAAAAACAAATAAACCAGGAGTGATGAGTATCTATATTTTTGAATTAGCATAGTACCTTAAATAGCATAGTACTACTAATATATAGGATGTTATGTGTGATATTTTTTAATTAAAAAATTAATTTGAGAATAACCTTTTATTATATATTTTTTTTCATTTTTTCTATTTTTTTGTTTTTTTTTAGAAATATAAAAATCAAATTAAATATAAAATAATACTAAAATTTAATCATCTACACTAATTACACAGAAAAAATATAAAGACAGTAGACAGAATGAATTAATCATAATTTTTACTCACTAAAAACAGAGCTGATGAACTCACCTGAATACATGCCCAAGAACCCTTATTATTTCATGAGGCCTTCTCCGTGTTTTTAGTTCTTGGATGTTATTTATAATCAAGTATTTGTTTTATGATATACATGGTATATTATCATTAAATCAAAAAAATATATATATATATGAAAAAAATGTATTCTAGTATTAGTTAAAAAATAACCAAAAACTATAATATAAATATTAAAATGATTTTTTTCAATTTGAGCTCATAATGACTCCGTTAAATCACCCTTACAAGCTCGAACTAATTACACACTCACGTTTGAATTCCAACTAACCGGGCCCCGTCACAGAAAGTGTAGAAGATTTAGAACGAAGCCTTACTCTCCTATTAAACGTACTCCCGTAGATTACTTCTGGTTGAACAGATGATGATGCCGTCTGGCCAGTAACAGTTGATTTTCTTGAACAAAAATTTGAAAAGTTCTATAAAATTGGAATGCAGGAGTCTCTCCGTTAAGTATCAACAAGTAACAGACACACAAATCAGAGGAGTAAACATAACCCGTAGAAAGGTTGTTAGAAGGATCTGTAAATTGGATGTTAACGAAGCTTCAGAGCCTCATGCACTATCCAATTTTATCACCAACCTGTGTTTACATGAACTCGCTGGTCCTCTCGAGTCTCTGTGTCGACGTGACTTTTTAGCTGCACAATGTTAGAAAGCAAGTACAGCTTCTCATTTAGTGTTTTTCAATGAGTACAATTGTGACATTACTCATTTATGTTTCTATCTTTCAATCAGTTCTCTGTAATTTTTAGTATAAGTATATGAGATTATAATCAAAAATAAATGGATCAGTAACTTGAGTTACACCGAATCAGATACGACTAGTAATAATGTTTTAGTATAAAATGTTAAAATCTATAATGTATAATATCTCATTACAAAGATAGGTTCAATATCATGTCTCAGGGACAAGACATTCACCGGCTATCTGATGAAAACCTACCCGCCTTTGATTTTCTAAATAAAGACTATATTTCTGAAAACTTTTACTAATCGGTTTAGGTGTGAATTAAAATTATTTGTATTTCATCTTTAATTGTCCATCGATAACAACTTTCAATAATATTAATCGTCATTAAAAAAAAAATAACACTTGTATCACGGCTTAAAGATATTACTATTTGTTTTAACTTATATGTTTCTTTGGAAACTAATATATAGCTTTACTATAAGTTTTTATAAAAACGACGCCAGTGTAAGAGGACAATAGGTCCCGTTTATTCATGATGAAAGAAACATAAATCAGACAACAGCATAGTGAGATTCGTGCAGAAATGAAAAGACATGATTTTTACGCATTTCCGAGTCGGGTCTGTGCCTTGCTGGTCGGGAGGTCCGGTGCACTCCCCCTCGTCACTCCATTTAAAAAGTCAACTGGCTTCTACTCGTGTGATAACGAAGCATAAAAGTAACTTATGTGATAGATATACATTTCAACGATTTACATTCCTAGTTAATATAAAAGTATTTAAGAAAACTTTGTTTAAGATAAAAGGATGTAAACTTCAGGAATAGCTGAATACCCGTTTGTTGTACTAACTGTTAATATTGCACTCGGTGCCCTGTAAGAGCGTTTTAAATAACTTTTTAAACTAAGACTACACAGGTAATATATGTTATTTATGTTAGATCACGAAAAGTATTTGTTTATAAAAAAAGAAACGAGCATACAAGGTGTTTCTTGACTATATTAAGTGGCCATTCTTTTTACAGATATGTTTAATTTTCATTGATCATAATGCGTGTATATCGATGGGATTTACTTTTGTTTTAGTAGAGGAAAAAATAAACAGTGTCTTTAAATTTGTCGCGTCATAAATTTCACAAATTTGGCGGCGCACCCCTCCCCCCTATCAATATACACTGTTATTTATCAATTAACTAAAACCTTGTATATTAATTTAAAAATATAAAGTTTATTAAATGTTTTTTTCATAAATATATAATATTAAACTTATTTATAGAGCTGTGGTATAGAGTGTGCTTGTCCGAAGTATAGGTACCGAATAATGATATATCCAGACGCGCTTATATAATGTCTAATCATCCCGAATATTTAAGTAAAATGTTATTTAATATTAATAAAAAATCAATACTTAATTTAAAAAGAAACATCCATATAAAATAAACTTTAATATTTAAATCTGAAGGTTTTAAAAACAAATATATCTACGTATTGCAAAGTTAATTATAACAAATGATTTATTTTCGTGAAGGACATATAATTTATGTAATGGGACAGCTTTTTGTGACCTAAAACTATTAATTTACAAAATTTCTGGGTATCTGATTTAAAATCTATAACAGAGTTTCAATTCTTAAATACCTCGTCTTGATTAAACAGACTATTAAAATCTGTTTTCAAATATTAAATTCTTTTTTGTCAATCATTGTTTTATAATTTTATTTCATCAATAAATCAAGTATTTCATCAATAGCTATAGTTTTCTTAATCTATATTGGACTGAGTCATCTTTCTTGACTCTATTTAATTACATAGCACATATAATGTATTTATATTTGTGTATTGAATGAAAGTAAGTCAATTATAATTAGATGTCTATTTTTTATAGAGTAATCAACCACAACTGTGATTTGTAAATCTTCCTCATAAAATTTAAATATTTTGATTATATACTATTTATTTGGCTCTAGTTATTTAAATTAATAGTCAGCACAAAAATTTATTAGTTTAAAAAAAATTCGTTATTATTGTCTATTAAATAATAATTATTTTTATTTTCAATATTGAGTCGTTAAAAATTTTTTCTATAATATTTTTAAAAAAGAAAAAAATGTTTTTTATTGGGTTCAATGTATAACATCGGTCATTATCAAGTTTTTTAAAATTTTTATTCCCTAAAATTTCTGTTTTTTTGTCTTGTTTTTTTTTAACCACTGTGAAATTTTTATAAAATTTACAGCGATTCCTCTGCCCCTCTTAGAAAACAATCTCGGTAAATTGAAAGAAACCGTCTATTCAGTATATAAAAATTCTTTTCCTGATAAGTATTGATATCAACCTGAAACATCCAAGTTATTGGAGGAGGAAAGAATGGGCATGGTGACACTTTGTTTCAAGAGAACTTAACAAATTACGCATGTTCTACACTATTGGCACCAAATTCTTCAACGAGTGTTTGTTTATAATTGATTTCCATATGATTGGTAATGGTTCCAATTTTGTTGAAATGGACAATCAAACAAATGTGAAGTTCTGTATTTTATTTCTTTGTTTTTTTCATTTTTGTCTTACCACACAGTCTAAGCATCTTCTCTCTTTGTTGTGTAGGTAATATAATTTCTATTGTATTAAAGTGAAAGACATCAAGTTTATATTTATGACATTAAATTATTTTAATATTTGTTCACAATAATGTAAATCGTAAATTAAAAAAAGTTATCCTTATTTTATTATATAGTTAAAATATATACTTACTTCTTCTTTAAATGAAAAGAAACTCTTTTAACAAAAATTTAAATTAGTTAGGATAAAATAAAAGTGTGAGTCTATGTGTTGTACTCAGTTGGCGTTGTTATATAGTAAATTGTTATTTATATTAATTTGAAGTGTAAAAAAAATTCAACTTATTCATTTTTGAGAATTTCGGGTATATTTGATGTAGGCTTAGGTCATTTGTTCGACCGTGAGTCCAAGCAAAGTCAGTCCCGATTTTAAATTAGGTTAAAGTAGATCTTGTAATTTATGAGTCTATAATATTCTATCTATCCTATCGTAAGGTATCGTCTCACTTAGCTTATTTTGGTAACTTATTTCCTAATCATTTGACCCGTGATCCCGGTAATAAATATTTTGTTTAAAGAAAATTTTTTTCGAAAAATTTTCAAAAGAAACAATAATTGACTATGACAATAATAGTCAAATGAAGTTTATTAATAGTTACGTGTTTTATCTCAGCTTATTTCTCAGTGTTATTATAAGATCAGTAGTGGGTTATTTAATAAAAGATACCTATTGCTTACGCGATAGTTTTATCTATATATTTTTTGAGAATCATGATGAAATTCTGAGATGATTTTATAAATCAGTGACGGACCCTATAAAATTTTTCAAGAACACAATGAATAACAGGAACTTAAAACTATGCACTGATTTTAAAATAAGTTCACAACATCATCTGCGTGAGCCCATCCAGTTAGTTCTTTGACTATCTCCCTGTGTTCTGCAAAATGATGATGATAGGCTATCTCTCATCTTGGGAACCTTACATCATTTTCATGCAGTCCTGAAACATACTTGCGTCAACAGTGCCACTCGCTCTGACTGTATTTAGGATCTTTATCTGACATTAGACATGTATTGATTTAAGCGTTATTTTAGTAAAAATTTATTTTTCTTTCAACCATGTGACGTCTTGTAGGTGTTGACTTTACAAATCCGATCATACGTGAGATGACTTTATAGGAGATCACATTTAAAATTGAAAAAAGTTACGTTCATGGAGTATTATTAAATATATTCAGACAGTACTGTTGACATTAATTATGAACAATATATTGAAAGATATTATTATGCAGATTTTCTTCATGAGGTTTAAATTGTAGATTAATTTTTCAAATTATTCTCTGTATACTTAAATATAATTGGACTATATTAATTAAATTAAAGTTTAGTCAAGAGTGTTCATATTATTTAATCTAAAAATCTAAATGTTTTTTTTTTTTAAATTAAAAAATTATGTGCAATTATACTTTAGTTTCGGGTGGAGCTCGTGTAACGGAGTTGTGTTAGGAAAATTAAACTGTCAGGGATGGGTCTACGGTCTCAAGTCTGTCACGGGAAGGTGTGTTTAAGTAACTACCTCAAATACTTCTCAATCTCACGGGCCATAAAATGTGACTAAATGACAGGTATAGACACATTTAAATTTTGAAAAAAAAACATTTGACATTAATTTTAAGTTATAATTTTCAATTTATCTTTAGTTAGATCTGAAAATTCACTTTCATTTATTTGAGCAGAATTTTAATACATATAATATAAATATTTTATTAAAAAAATTTATGAAATTTATTTTAATATATTTAAAACATTATAAATTGTGATTGATAAAAGTTGTGAAGCTGAAAACTATTTTGTTGTAATTAAATACATAATAAGATATATTTTGAAAGTTGTCACTTATATAACTCATATGTTTTTAATTTTCATCAAATGTTAGGACCCTCTAGAGGGAGAAGGAGTGGAGGTGGATACTTCAAAATATCTTCCCAGGACATACTTGAGCCTGTAGACCCATCCCTGAAATTTTCATTTTCTTAAACGACCACCAGTCCAATATATTAAATAGTAGATAAATAATAAAATTAAATAAATTTATATTTAATTATACAAAATTAAAATTACATTACATCTTTGATAATTTAAGTACCAGTTAGATTTTTTGACTAATAATTTTTATTTTTATTTTCATACTTTTTACTTTAAATGGTCATGATGATGCAAAATTTATTAACTTTTCAGTTACCCCAAATACTGTTGGTATATTAATTTTTACTTTTTTTCTATTCGTTATTAATTACTGTTTTTCTATTTTGGGTAAAATTCTAATTTAGATTATTTGTGAAGTCTTTTACTGGGTTTATGTTAGTAACAAGAAATTATCAGGGATGGGTATCCAGTCTAAAATATTTTTACAATCTTGTGCATTGATTTTGAATATTTTATTTGAAATTGAAATTATGCTATTATAATTATTGACAAAAAACAGATTTGAAAAAATGACCAGCCAGTTGCTAAGATCTCTGTCTCTCTCACAAAACCAGTGCTTCTAGTAAGTACACACTCTGTGTGTCATACACAATTAACATAGATACTCTATAATAAATTTACATTGTACAGTGTTGTCTACTCTAAACTACAGCATAATGGCCACCGTTATTATAACTATCAATGGTTACCATTACCAGTTTTTTTTATTTTTAATCTATCATATGACACTGTTAGTGAGAATTCCTGTAAGTAGACTTTAAACAATGTCACAAACATATTTATTAAGATATAACTGCCATCTCACCCAAAGCTAAAACCGTGGACCTTATTGTGCTCCAATATTCTAATAAAGTTAATCAATGTACTATGCTATATTCTGAACCAGTTGTTTGATCTGTTTGAAACTTTCAAAGGTTTGTCTCTCGTCCAAGAAAATAATTATATATTATTTGAAAATTTAATGGCCTGTAAAGAGTATATTTACCAAAATTAAAATAAAGTCGGTGACTCCAGGTAGTCAACATGGGAAGCCAAACATTCAAGATACAGCTAAAGTTAACCATCATCTTTTTATTATACATAGTTGTTAATATGAGATTAAAAACAAAAAATTTTGGCTGGGATGCTGATGCTGTTGGTCATACCAAACCAACATGCATGCTATATTAAAAATTGAGGGTGTGCCGGTGTGTACACTCTACAATACAGAAGAATGGTGCCCTTGATCATACCTATCTGTGGTCACCATTACCAAGTGGGTTTAAATTGCATCTATCCTAGCACACTCTTAGGTGGAAGGCGTGTAACTAGGCTGTAAAAATAGTCACAACCCTGTTTTTTTTATATTTTGTGTAAAATGTTGTAACTGCACTCTCAACAGCAGAGCCAAGCAGATCTAACAGCGGACCTTATTTTACTCTGAAAAGTAAATTGAGGTAAGTAAGGTTTGGAATAAAAAGGTACAGTTTATAAGGCGTGCCACCCTAATATTAAGAACAATTTTCTGTGTGTTTTAAGTTTAATTTTGCTTCTTACTTTCAGTTGAAAATAACTTTTTTATTTATTTAATTTATAGTTTTGTCCTTTTTTTTATTTTATGACCATTTTTTAATTAATGAACTTTCATCAGAATTTTATCTTGGAAATTATCCCTTGAAAATTTAATCCCAACAGAAAAGTCTTCCCATGAGACATTCCCCCTTCTCTCCTGTTAATTCACCCCTCAAAATGTTTATATACTTCTCAATAACAGATAGGCCTACTACATATAAACAATGGGCAAATTGTGTAACATTTGCCCTAGATATTCGACCTATCAACTATGCTGAATCAAATGGTTATCTTAAATTTTGATCAGATATCTTTTAGGGAAAAAGGGCTGTGTGAAGGAGTTAGCTACCCTTTAATCTATTTTGTCACTTAAAAAGGACCCTGGAAATTTTGATTTTTGTTTGAATTGGACCATTGATTTGATATGACCACCCATAGGAAAAACAAAAAAATAAACATGCATCTGTGATCTTTCTTCTGACAAAGAAAAATCATTCCACACTTTTTTTTTAAATACGTTTGATTTCTATAATTTCTTTGAATACATCCTCCCCCAAACTTCAAGAACAATTGGTTTGATATGATAATTTATTGGAAAAAAACAAATGAAGATGCATCTTTGATCTTTCTTTTGGCAAAAAATACAAAATTACACACTTTTGCAAATAGTAGCTTGAAATGTCTATAGTATTCTCTGATATATTGAATCTGATGGTGTTATTTTCATAAGGTTTCTTGGCTTTTTGGGGATTTTTTCCCTGTTTTTCAAAAATCAGGAAAAATTTCTCAGGTTTGTAGCTTTTAATG